>NC_051183.1:93402030-93648119 GCF_013339695.2 Rhipicephalus sanguineus
CTTAGCCCCCCGATGCTTCAGTTGCTACAGTTAACAAAACCGGTCATGCCTTAATGTCCAGGCAACGATGAGATATGGAAGGTGAAATGACAAGTCACCTCCAAAAAATATGATGTTGCCGTATCATAAATGGCTGAACGTCAGCAAGGCCAAAATCAAGAGCCCATTATTTATTTATTTATTTATTTATTTATTTATTTATTTATTTATTTATTTATTTATTTATCTATTTATTTACGTACCCTCAGGGCCCGATGGCATTACATAGAGGAGTGGTCTGACAACAGTACATCAGTAACTGGAATTTTGAAAGCAGCAGATTCTTCGATTGCAGCAATGGAGGCAGGAAGGTGGTTCCATTCAATGCTCGTTTGCGGCAAAAACGAAGCATGGCAAGTGTCAGTGCGGCATATGGGAACTTTAACTTTAAGATGACGGTAAAACCGTGGTGACACATAATATGGGGGAGGGAAAGGATCATTTTTAAGTGTTGGAGTCGTGTAAAAGAATTTATGAAATAGGTTTAGGCGGAAGTATTTACGGCGTGGCATACGTGTTGGTAGACTTAGGGTAGCTCTCATTGAAGAAACACTGGCGTAGCGGTTGTAATTAGAAAGCAGAAAACGAGCTGCACGGTTCTGAACAGACTCAAGGGCTGCAGTTAATACGGCGCTAAATGAATCTCAAATAGAACAAGCGTATTCCAGTTTGGATCTAATGGCTGTTGTGCGCAATTTAAGCTTTAAATCTGAGGGAACGGATGAAAAATGACGGCGGAGATGTCCAAGCATGCGATGAGCTTTATTAATTACATGTTCAACGGGCATATTCCAAGAGAGGTTGTGGGTTATGGGGTTATATACACGCCAAGGTAACGGTAACTAGTAACGGGGTTTAAAGATGAGTTATTGGGGTATCAGAAAAAAATGTCAATAAATTTATTGTGGTGCAGTTCTCTCATAACTTTACACTTACTAATGTTTAATTTCATGAGCCACTTGTCGCACCAGGTAGAAACAGCGTCAATATCGGACTGCGAAGTAGTAACGCCATGTGGGTTATGAATTACTCGATACAACACGCAGTCATCAGCAAAGAGCCTAGTGGCAGAAATAATTCCGACAGGCAAATCATTAACATAAATAAGAAAATATAATGGACCTAAAACCGAGCCCTGTGGTACGCCTGACATAACAGCAGCGGTAGGAGATTTACAATTATTAGCCTGAATATACTGCAGATGGCTTGTTAGAAAACAGTGAATCCAGTCAAGGATGTTACGATCTATACTTAGATTGCTCATTTTAAGGAAAAGGGGAGTATGCGAAACAGTGTCGAAGGCTTTAGCGTAATTTAAAAGTAGGCAGTCTCTAATGAAATTACTGTCAAAAACACGATAAAGATCGTTAGTATAAGAGAGTAACTGTGTTTCACAAGACAAGTGCTTCGTGAAACCGTGTTGCCAAGGGGAAAATTAATTGGATTCAAGAAAAGATACTAAGTTCGAATGAATGATCTGCCCGAGAAGTTTGCAGAGTACACCATATAAAGATATTGGCATGTAAGTGAGGGGAGAGTGGGTGTCACCTGAACTCTGAAGCGGAACCACCTTACCCACCTTCGAATCATCTGGCAAAGTGGAAGCCTGCAAAGGCTGTGAAAAAATTCAGCGAGTATAATGGAAGAATAAAGCTTTGTGTTTTTTAAAAACTTTGAATTGATGCTGTCGTTAGCTGCAGCACTAGACAATTTCCTTTTTTCTCTATTATACGGCACACTCTAAGTGCATCAACAGAGATGAAATCTATAGGAAAAAAAGAAGGGTCTTCGACAGAAGGCATGGAACAGGGTGTTGCGCCAGAAAAACAAGAAACAAATGCATCATTCAACCCATTGCAGCAGTCACGACTAGAAACAGCATCACCATTGCCATCGAGTACGCGAAACGTTGCAGATCTGCTGCCACGAACTACATTCCACAATTGCCGGGCATTATCTTTCAGTTGGTCGTGTGGGGTAGTTTTGTGGAATACGTTTTTAGTCTCCGCGATGGCATGTTGGTACTCGTGTTTAGCGACGATGTACGCGTGCCAACGCTCAGGCGTCAGCACCACTTTTGCTCGGCGGGAAATCTTTTTCTTCTTATTTAGTAAGCACCTGAGATGGGCGTTACATGAAGGGGCTTTAGAAGAAAAAAGGATATGCTTTCTGGGAATGGAGCGGTAAGTCAAAAAAGCAATCTTTCCTTTAAACATAAACCAATTTTTTTCAATAGTGCGAGTGTAAAAACCGGCATATAGTCTGTGGTGAAATTAGCAACTTCATTATTGATTTCAGAAGAATTTGTGTTTTTAAACTTTAATAAATTTTACTTGCTTCGTGCAAGGCAAATGGGCATGACTACTACAGTGAATAAAACAGTGATCACTTAGACCACGAATAAAGACAAGGGGTGAGACAAGTTCTGGAGTGGTCGTAAGCAGCAAATCTAGTAGCTGAATTAGCAGAATGAGGTGAGCAACGAGTAGGCTGACGTACCACTTGCTTAAGCTTAAAATCTACACAAACATTCAAAAATGAGGAACATTCCATTGAAATTGCCGCAAGACATGGCGGGTCAGTAGACTAGATTATAGAAGGCAAGTTAAAATCCCCAAAAAGAAATAAAGGGCATTTGGGAATCCGCAGAGTCAACATCATGTAATTCTTGACAAAATGTTGGTGAAGACTGTGGCGGTTTGTAGCAGACACTGCAGAAAAACTTTCTATGCCCTGTAAATACACATGCGCTAAGAAATTCTGAGTTAGTGGCTACCATATTCGCACTAGATACCAAAGTATCCCCGACAGCTATCAACACCCCACCGCCTCGACTATCAGCACGATCCGAACGATAAATTTTGTGTCCCGCCTGGCAGTGCAATATTTAATTTACCGGTAGCGGAAATGCCTACGGCCGAAGGCTTATAGAATTTCACGGCGCTATCATATGGAATGCGATACCGATTGATGTTAAAGAGACCAAACATTTTTCATTGGCCATGAATCATGCACTTCATGAGAACTTTCTAAGTAGTACGATTGTATAAGTCATTTAGTGTTATTAATATTATAATGATTATTATTATTCTAGTGCTATTATTATTCTGTGCTATAAGTAGCTATGTTCTGCGCTATTATTCCTTGTATAATTCAATCATGTGTTTTTTTAAAACATTTGTATCCAGTTTGATGTCCTTTGTCGCTGTGTAACCGATTGCGCAATTATGTAGGTATGTCAGACAATTGGCCCCGCTACTAGCCAGTTATGCTATGGGACCAGAGAAGTGTTAGCGAAGTTTTTTTGTTACATGGATGCGAAAAAGTTACAATAAATAAAAGCCATAGATTGCGGCAGAGACCCATGTTTCTGTGAGCAGTACCACATTTGCAGAACACGTGTCAATAACGGTAGATAAGTCGTCGCGCTTGTTACCACACTACGTACATTCGAATACAGCAGGAACACCTGACTGGCTGATTGCGTTCGTGCTAACTATATTGCTGGGGCAGCAGCTGGAAGCAACTGGCAGCAGCTGGAAGAGTGATGGAGGAAGCATTACCAATGTTACTGTTGCGGTTCTCGCGAGTCTCAAGTTCGCACACACGGTAGGTAATATGGTAATACACATAGACAGTCTTGTTAATATACAATTTGCTCACGCGTAGTGAGTACGGCTGTCCGGACTTTTTACCAAATTCATGTCACTTTTTTCGGCATTGTCGTGTTGCCCTCGAGAAGTCTGCACTAACTGACACCTAAGAAGTTTGAAACTTGTTCCTCTGAGAAAAAAAACTATATCCTTTATTTTTGACCACTTAAATTTAACAATAATAGCCCGGCACTTATTGGGAACATAGGCACTAAGCCTATGCGCACGCTGTATTGCTTCATTTGATAGCTTGAGGCCAAGATTTTGAGATATAATGTCAGCGAATGTTTTTTCACTCTGCACCCAACCTTCAGAAACATTGTCAGCAATGCCAGTACATATCAAATTACCTCTACGAGACCGATCTTCCAAATCGTCAAGTCGGGAATGAAGTGCAGCCGTTTCGCTTCTTATGGCTGTATTTACTGCTTACAGAAGGTCAGGAATATGGTGACTCGAGTTATATCATTCTACCATCTTCTCAACTGTCGCTAGCCTGCTAGAAAGATTCGTTACTTTCTGTTCTAATAAAGATTGATTGGTTTGAACTTGGTTATGTACGGGAAGAAGTTCCGAATGAGGAGAGAGTCTACATTAGCTGAAAGGCTAGCAATAGCTTTCAGCGCCTTATCGTCCGGTCCCGGGTTTAACTCAGTGTCCCAGCACAAAAGTAACTTAAGGGCATGAATAAAGGAAAGAATGTGAAGAATGTTTTTTATTTGTCAGACACAATATTAATGACAATTAAGAGACAGTAATGACAAGGAAAGTATAGGGGATGTTATTTGTAGCAGTTGGGATATAAATGTGAAGAAAGTAATGTAGACGAAAAGATAACTTGCCACTGGCAAGGACCAAACCTGCGACCTTTGCGCGTCCGATGCCCTACCACTGAGCTACGGCGGTCGTCATCCCTCCTTCAAAATTGGCTAGCGCGAAAATCGACAAGGACAAAGAAGGAACACTGATGTACAGGACAGGTGCTTCCCTCCGTCCACTTCTTGGGTTATATATGTGCATTTAAACCTAGGAATGTTAGTCAGCGCCGATCGCAGTCATGGCGGCGAGAGTAGAACACAGTTTTCTGCCTTCGCTATCAATGAAGGAAAGTAGGTGACCTTTTTTAAGGGCTCGTTTTTTCTTTGTTAGACACAATATTCCACAATACTCTTTGTATTGTAGACACAATATTCTTTGTTAGACACAATATTCCCAAGGAAAGTATAGGGGGTGTTATTTGTAGCAATTAGGATATAAATGTGAAGCAAGTAAAGTGGACGAAAAGATAAAAGATAAAGAAGACATGAAAGCACTCAGAGACATTGTCATGGATAACACTTGGGCCAGAGAAAAGCACCAGACATACATCAATGGAGCGCTTTGAGCACGAAGACGGGTGGTTACCAACCAGCACGATGAAGCAGAAAAAATTCACCACCGGTCCCATAGCTGCCGCTCTTTCCTGGCAACTGAAAGGCGCTGACGACGGGCGGACGTTAAAATCCGCAGGATGTGCTGATGTCGATGAAGGAATCGGCTGGTGCAAAAGGTGGAACGGTGCCACCCAAACGGTTGTAGCACGGGCATCGGCTTGAGCAGCAGGGACAGCGATTAGGGTGATCATTGACGTAGACCCGTTCGTTGACGTCGCAGAAGCAGCGCATGTCCACGTGTAGACGAGAGACGAAATCTGCACGATGAAGCAGAAAAAATTCGCAGCCGGGGTTGAGGCCTACCCCAAGTCAAGTTCGCTGGACTTTATAAATAACGTTATTTCTCTCTCTCTCTGGTCCCATAGCTGCCGCTCTTTCCTGGCCACTATGCCATTATAGAAAACGGCGCCTGCCTAACAAATAGGCATTTGACCGGCGCGCCTTCGAGGGCCGCATTTCTTTGCTCTAGTGGGCATCGAGTTTTTTTTTTTTTGCAGCCACATGTAATAACGCCAACGGCACTTGTAAGGCGATACAAGCCTCGCTGGAACAGCTTCACGATGATTGCGTATCAGAGCAACATATTGTTTTCTTGTCAAGAGTTCCACAAAAGTTCGTCTGGTCAGGTAACATGACGGCGGCAAACATGCGGTCACTGAGCAAGTCAAGGTTAAAACGGAGACATTTCCGGACCCGTACGGATTCATTGATCACACTACAAGTGTGATCAATGCTCCCGAAACGTCTCTGTGTTCTCACCTTGACTTGCTTGAGTGACCGCATCTTTATCCTCATAATGTTTCGCTATTTTGTGAAACGCAAATGGCATTCTTCAATCTTAGCATCAGTCCAGCGCACATAGTTGGCCGTTCTGTTCGGGTGTCTTGCTTTTCGAGCGTTTTAGGGGTGAAGGTCCTTAGGGCCTAGCCTTGTCGTGGTCCGCGTCCGTCACGGTCAACGAAACCGAAACCGACAAAAAAGAAATATCTGTGAACCGAAACCGAAAAAAAGAAACTTATGTGAAAAAAATACACGTCAGGACACTGCAGTAAAAACAATCTGTGAATAAAATACACGCGAGGGCGCTGTAGTGAACAAAAACATCCGTGCGAAAAATACACGATAAGGCGCTGCAGTGAAAATGGGTATATAAAGCGCGTTCCAGACCACACATTCTCTTTCTGCCATGGACGACCGTGAAAGTGCTCTCGCCCGCGAAAGGCAACGTCGGCGCCAACAGCGAGCTAACACCAGGGGGACGTGCATGGACCTCCTCTTTGCCAACTTCAGGCTATAGCCGATGGAAGAACCATTGGCTCTACATTTCACGGACCACAAAGCAGTAATAATGAAGGCAAAACGGAATCCACAACACAACACGACATGCCATTTATGATAAATAAGCATTGCATATAACTGTACGCACGCGTGGTCAATCATTTGCATGCGCAGTGGGCAATGTCACGGGAAATTCACGATAACCGAACGATCCCTAGTGCACCGCCGACTCATATCATGAGTCACTTCGAGGATATGGGTGGATTTTCTATCAGGAAATCTTAGTTGTAAGACAACGCTCGTTTGTGCCCTTTCTATGCGGATTTGCCATTTTCCGTGCGTATTCAAATATCTGTATTCATTTCCTCTCACGTTGCTTTCTACCTTTGTAGGCATACGGGCCAATGCTGATTAATGAAGCTATTTTTCCCGCTCTAGGACACTAATGATAAGATCCTGTATCTACATTCACTCGACATCATGAAGGCCGCCCAGTATCGTGGGAACACTATAAAACATTCGCCGAGTGGTCGCACAAGCTTTTTCCTTGAAAAGTAACAGTGTAAACTTTATTCCACCATGAATGTTTTGAGCGGTGAAAGTGTCGGAAGTAGTTATTTCTCCCTAGTCCTTCATCTGTGCAGGCATTTCGCTTGCCGAAAAAAGCTTGAAGATAGCTCAGCATCATGAACCTTTATTCTGGACATTTTATGATTCTTTCCCGCGAGCGCCTAGAGCCCGTTTTCAAGCGCCTGTATAAATAGGGACAGAAGCATACAGCTACGTGCACCGGATCGCAGGTTGCCTCTACTTTTGATAAATAATGCAAAAGTGTACCATTCGTGAGTTCTCAGGAAGATATACCTAGTGCTCGCTTTCCAAAACAGCAGACATAAAAATAAATGAGCTCCAACTGGGCAACCTTAGGCTATGCGGGAAGCAGTTTCTTGCTGGGAGTGGAACGAAAGTGCGTTCGCAAGTGCATTTTTGGTTTTGCCTGGCCGCTTCCGCTATCGGATGCATTTTAGAAAAGGTAGGTTGGAAGCAGCTTTATAATATTTAAAGGCAGTGACAGATAAAGAATGTTTAACTAGAACCTACAGTTGAGCGCTCAAAACTGAGGTTACCTTGGGCATTCGCCAGTCCCTGTGTACTACCAACTGGAAGATGACCGTCGTTGTCATGGACTCTTATGGGTCGCCATCAGGCCACCCCATCAAAGAGAGCTGATCCGACAACATACATTGTAGAATAATCGCGACTGGGATTCTAATCAGAATCGCGGCTGGAAACCGCATTTCAGAAGGCTCAGAGTTACTTATATTGGCCTGCGAAATTGGGCATCATTTTCCCAACAAGGCCAGTGCTCGAGTGCGAATCCTTATATACGGGGGGGGGGGGGGGGCTTCGGGTAGGGCTTGTTCAGAATCTGGACCGCGCTTGTTGGTGGTGTATACACCTGGAACATTGCAGTAAACGCTACGGTATAAATAACGGCTTCCGTGTGGAGGCTCAGCCCACATTGTGGCGCCAAGCACTACCACCTTGATCTCTGCAGGTGCCCTTGCAGGTATAATTAGCAGCATCCGGACATATTATACTGCTTTGCCTAAATATCGTTATATCCAATTAATAGTAATCCCTCGCCGTTTTGTTTTCTTTCTCAGCTGGGGTGCAACATCAAGTCGTTTGAAAAACATGTCCGAGCAAAGGATGGCTGTGATGTTCGCACTTGCTGCAGCTGTTGTGCTTGTATGTACCTTGCGGGAGAGCGGTTCTTGCAACACAAAACTTCCTGGTAAGCTGGAGGCATACTCGCCGGCCAATGTAATCTTTTATCAAACGTAGATATAAATTGCCGCATTCATTGAAATGACCCAGCTTTACAGAGCAATAATGATTCTGCTTCTGGAATGAATAGAAACGAACGTTCTTTTTTATTATACTTAAAATAATAAGAACTGTGGGGGTTTCAAGTCAAAAAACAACGATATGATTATGAGTGACGCTGCAGTGGAGGGCTCCGGAAATTCTGATCATCTATTGTTTTATAACGTGCACCTAAACCAATGCACGCGGGACTCTGCATTTTGCCTCCATCCAAGTGCGGCTGCCGCGGCTGCGATTCAGTCCCGCGGCCGTCGTTTTTTTTTCTCATTTTATACATTCCTGTAAACCTGTGAAGCCGATCTCATATTGTTGAGCGAAAGTTCCAGTTCATATATATATATATATATATATATATATATGCATATATATGCATGGTTATATATATATATATATATATATATATATATATATATATATATATATATATATATATATATATATATATATGTAACCATGCATATATATGTATATATATATATATCTCGCGGCCATCGTGTGAACAGTTTTCTGCGGCTATGCCACACCTCATAGGGGCCGCTGTATAGACCTTGGCTGAGCATGAACGTGAGTTGGTGTTTGGACGTTAATATTCTGGCGTAGAAAAATGCGACAGTCGGCGTGTACAAGACATACGTTTTTTTTCGGGCAGACTTGTGTCTAGGAAGTAAACAAAAAAGGTTAAAGCACTAGTAGTACACGCTGTACATTGAAAATGGCAAGCACAGTGGTCGGTCGTCAGCAGTCTTATCTGCGGTAAGGTGCGTCGGCAATTAAACATGTCGCATCGAAGATTTTGGCCTTGTTTTTGGCGGCCGCGTTCGTTCCAGAATGAACTACTCTTCGCGTTGCGTGGTCGAACTTACAAGAAGATTTCTAATTAGATTTAAAGGTTTCGAAAAATTCGGGCACAGTTTGCTTAAGGCAGTGGTTCCACGTGTAAAGGACCAGTTACATTGAAAGCAGGAAAAGGAGCACATGTGCCACTGCCCTCCTTTGAAAAAGCATCGTCCTGGCGCATAAACAGAGCCTGGAAGCGTAAATAATATACATACACCGAGAATGAACAATGATAATGCTAAACGTAGAGTCCTCAGGTCTGCTATCGCGTATGAAAGGGCTTAAGGCACACGACATGGATGACCTGAAGTCGTGTACGGCGTCTCTGAGAGTTCGTGATGCCATGCGGCGTGACCTCGTAGTCCAGAGCGCCGAGCCGTCGAAACACCTTTTAAGGCCCGAAGTACCATCGAAGTTCTTCGCTGAGTCCACGTCGGCGCATCGGTATCCAGACCCAAGCAAAGTGTCTTGGTTGGTATTCCATGTTGGGTTGTCGAAGATTGTAGCGACGCCTCTCGACCTTTTGTTGGTTGTTGATACGCAGGTGGGTGAGCTGACGAGCTTCTTCAGCGCGTGGCAACTAGGTAGCAATGTCGAGATTTCCTTCGTCGGTGATTTTCGGCAGCATAGCATCGAGCGTCATTGCCGGGTTCATTCCGTAGGCCAGCTAGTATGGCGTCATCTGCGTCGTTTCTTGTAAGACAGTGTTGTATGCGAAGGTCATATCACGTATGGGAGTACTGCATCCCACGTCTTGTGTTCGATGTTGACGTATATGGCCAGCATGTTGGCAATGGCCTTATTGAGACGCTCGGTAAGGCCATTAGTCTGGGCCGTAGTGGCCCGGTGGTGGCTTGTCTGGGTGTATCCAAAGATTGCCTCAGTGGAGTCAGCAGTAAAGGCTCTGGCTCTGTCGGTGATGAGAACCTCTAGGCCGTCGTGATGGAGGGCGACCTTTCTGACAAAAACTTGGCTACCTCGACGGTACTGCCTTTGGGCAGGGCCCTTGATTCGGCGTAGCGGATGAGGTAGTTGGTGGCTACGAAGATTCATTTATTTCCGGAAGTCGACGTCGCGAATGGTCCTAGAGTCCATCCCGATGTGCTGGAACGGTTGGCAAAGTTCGAACGGTTACAGAAGTCCGGCTGGTTTAGTCGGTGGTGTGTTCCATCGCCGACACTCTCGGCAAATCCTGACGAAGTTTCGAAGTTTGAGGCGAACACAACGACGTCATGTAAGTACACGAGGTCGGTATGCCTCTTCGGACCTCCCAGTACTGTATATATGACACGCAACAAAGTCGCAGATGCCGAGGAAAGACGAAATTTCATGACCTTGAACTGAAAAGGCCGTCTGGTATTATAAAGGCAGTCTTGTCTCGGTGTCTCTCGTCGACTTCGATTTGCCAATATTGGTATTGAGGTTCATCGACGAAGAGTACTTCTGTACTTCGTGTTGTGGAGTCGATTCAGGGCGCCGTCTCTTTGTGGGAATGGATACACGTGATTCTTTTTGATTTTGTTAAGGCGGCGATCATCGACGCAGAAATGTGTGGTTCCGTCCTTCTTTATTACCACCGCGGAAGATGCCCACGGACTATTAGGTGGCTGGAGAATGTAGTCGTGCAGCATTTCGTCGAACTTTTTTTTTCGTCTCGCGTTCGCATTTTGTAATTCTGCATGGGCCCTGACGGTGTGGTCGGGCACTGTCTTCTATTAGTGTGCGACGTTTTGCGACTAGGGTCTGTCGAATTCTTGACGACAACAAAAGTGGTCCTGGTATTGCATGGCAGGGTTTTGAGCTGTTCTTGCATATGCTTGGGAAGGCTCCGATTGGTGTCAAAGCTTGTCGAGGTGCTAGCTTCGTTGGAGTAGCTATGGTGGAATGAGTGAGGGCGAAAGGCTTGCTGGCTTCGACAATTTCTTTCATATAGGCGACCGTCGTGCCTTTCTTCACGTGCTTGTACATGTTGCTGAAGTTTGTGAGCACTACCGTTGCTTTCCCTGTACGCAGCTAGGCTAATCATGTAAGAATAGCAGACTGGGCATGCTAGTTCAGCATATTTGAAGTGTAAGGCACGATGAGAGCAACGGAGAAAAGGGAGAGTGCACGCACACAGAGCGAACGAAAGGAGCACAGTACTATAGTGCGCTTAATTCGTAATAAATATTGTTGGAAGGGGCGCTCTGTGTTCGTGTACTCTACTCTGCTCTCTTCAGTTTGTAATAAACATTGTTGGAATTGGTGAATCGTATGTGTATCGTCACCATTTTTTTCCGTTGTCGTCGTCACGCCTTACACTTCAAATCGGATATTCTTCTTATGACGCAAATATCGCAGTTGATGAACAAGTTCTGGTTGCCTTCAATGACGAGTGAGATAAATGGTTACTTGGTCTTCCAGAGCATTCAAGACGGGCTTTCCTTGTGGCGATTCCGGTGGTAGCGCTTTTTCTGCAGAGTGTTATGGACTCCGATCTCAAGTCGAAGGCATTATGGTAACTTAAAACGTCCATACCGAGGATGACATCTCTCCAGCAGCTCTGTTGAACTACGAAAGTCGCGAGATTTATTAGGTTGGTAATGGTGACTCTTGCCATGCAGATTCCGGCCGGCGTTACTAGGTGACCTTGAGCTGTACAGCTTCTTGTCAAACGGTCCACTGATAACTGAGTAACGGCTTCGGTGTCGACCAGAGTGACGACATTGTGGCAGTGTATAAACGCATGGGTGTCGGTAGTTAGTGTCGTCTTGCGTTACGGTTAGGTCGCCGGGTCGGATCACGGCTGCGACGGTTCGTTCCGCTGCTGCTAAGGGGCGTTGCAAGGTCTTTCGGAGGCGTCATTCCGCCTTGATGATGCCGCTAGGCTGGCGGGTTGTTCTAATGATTTTGTTCTAATGGATTGTTCTAATGATTTTCGTGGTTGTGACGAAAAGCAACGGCACCTCCACCGGTTGCTGCCTTTAGTTGGCCGAATACGGGCTAGGCGACCGGGCCTGGTTTGGGCCAGTACATGGTCGGCGTTAGGGGGAGACGTAGAGGCCTGGCGACCGCGACCGGGAAGACCGTCGGGGGCGGCACTGTGCTCCTGAGAGATAGTGATGTCACGTGGTAGTTCACCTCGTTCTGGACGTGCCGCTTTGACAGCAAATACATGCTGGCTCATCTCGCGGTATCGGCAGCTGCGGTAGGTGTTGTCAGCATCTCCACACTGGTAGCAGAGCACACGGTGGTCAGGGATGCGCGAGATGTGGGTCTTCCTTAAAGCGTAGCGCTGCGGAACAGGTGGGCGGTATGGCGTTGGCGGTGGTGTCTGGCGACGAAATTGCGGCGGTGCATAGTCCTGACTGGGACGTGGAGGAGGAGCGTTTTCGCGAACTGCGGCGGCGTAGCTGATCACTTGTGGCTCAGGCAGCAGTGGTTCGCGTGCTCCCAGTGATCGCTGCATTTCCTGGCGTACGATGTCAGCAATTGAGCCCAATTGAGGCTGCGAGGAGCCGATGGCCGCAATTTCCGCAGCTTCTCCAGCACGATCGCTCTGATGGTCTCGCGCAGGTCGTCAGGTTGCAGCGCTTGAACCTATCCGTAAGTCGTCGTGGTAATGCGGCGGTGGTACTGCCTGGTGTGTACTTCAAATGCCTGCTCGATCGTCATCTGTGAAAAAATTCCGATACCGCCTTAGATGTGTTGCGCAGAAGTCCGGCGAAAAGTTCCTTCACTCGCTGCATACGAAGCAAGCTTTTTCTTCCAGTGACATGGCTGGGTCGGCGTGACGTAATAGGCGAGTAATTTCTACTGTGTTCATTCAGAAGTTCTTGTTCTGGAGCTGTACACGGGCATCCAACAGCGTTTCAGCCCTTTCTTTGCGGCAATCTGATCTGATGCGTGATGGCCGTTGCAGGCGGCACAGCGGCTGTCATCATCTCTGATGTCGATTTGAGCGTCTTGGGCTGCCTGGAATTTTCGGGGAGAAGCTCGTACTCTGACTGTAGTCTCTTGTGCTTGCGTTTTTTCGACAATCTGGGTTTTTTGTGTCGTCTATTTCGCGGCTCGGGCTTGATTCAGCGCTTCGCGGGGGCGTCCAGATATCGAAAGAAGCTGCAGCCCCCCCCCCCCCCCCCCCCGGATTTCACGTGGTCGTGACGTTGAAGAAGGCTGCAGTCGGCGTTTTCTACACGAAACATTTTATTCGGGCGAACTTCTACTTGAATCTGCTGCGGGAAAAAAATACATTAATGTCATGCAGCGGAAGGAACCTCTCTAACGCATTAATGTTGCGCGACAGAAGCGAAGAATCGCGCCAGGCGTCAAAACATAATAATTGCGCAACTTTAAAGGCCCACGCAATACAAAGCGCTCAGACATATTTATAATTATCAGCTGCAAAAGCATCAACGAAATGGGCAGGTTCGCGTGTTCCCCTACGAACGCGTAGTGGGCCTTCCGGTGATTCGCTAAATGAAGTATTATGGATTAATGGGCACTTCACAGCTGTCCTTGCAGTAGGCATTCCAGGATAGTTACAAATGGCCAATGGTATGCGCATAGTCCTTCGTTTACTTACGGCACGGCTGAGGCATGCACCGAGAACCGAAGCTAGGCTAGCAATTTAGGCCTCCAAGTTTTACTTAGTGTACGTTTTTGGAGGTGTGTGCGCATTTATGTATCGCCGGCTGCTCTTATTCACAGAATTATAATGGAAAAAGACTATTGCGTTTCGCGTAAAATGATGTGATATAGTTCACTACAACGATAAAACAATTCAGATTAAGCGCGAGGTACATTGACATAGTCAGGCTAAAAATGACTCATTTTAAAGTGCAGTCATATAACACTAAAGTTCACATACAATTAAGTGACACGTTTTTTGAACTTTCAGTGCCCTCAATCATACATGAGAGCGTTAGGCAGCGCTACAACTGACGGCCACGGCGATGAACGTAAACCATTAGCTATACCACAGGCGCACCGTTGTATGTGGATTTACAAGGGGCCGTTTTAGTACTTTTTGATGCCGACTGTTTGCTACGTTTTTGCTGCGTTAGTATCTCCATAAGCGTGCGCTTAGGTGAGAGGGGGTGGCCGGCTCCCCTAATCATCAACGGGAGGATGATGGGTGGGGGGGGGGGGGGCGCTACGTCCATCCCAAGCTTTCGCTCAGAGAGAGAGACTTTAGACCTGTATTGTCATTGTTCCAAGTGCTGCGTTATGGCCACACATGTTTCTGACGATAATGGTAGTTAAGGACCCCTGATGTCGCATTCCGAGGCCTGTTTATCTAATTTTTCGCGCGATAGCGTAAAATAGCTCGTCACACAGAAAATCGGGTGGCGGCGGCGTCTTTGGTTGTGAGCGAAAAATCAGTGTTGCCCGTGAGAGAAAATTCGGCACAAATGCAAAGAAAGATAGGAGCAGGAGGGCATCCGTGTTGGCTTTCCACGCGGCATGGTTTAGGTCCCCACCGAATATCGAAGGCAGGCTAGCGACTGGGAAGGCAATACCAAGACGGTCCAATTAGGTTATCGCGTTCTGCTACAGAGGCGCTAGCTTCTCGATTGTTACCCTCGGAAATGCAGATACCAAAAGCAGGCTTTGTGGGAAGCACGTCATCCCATAAATCCTATTTTTGCACCATTTGAGAAGCTCGTTTTTTTCGGACACGACCAGTTCGGGTAGGGAGACACAGCAACTTGCCTTTCCCAGTCCCTAATGCAAAAGCCTGCACACGCCTATGTGCATCTCTCACTGCCACATCATTTTGATGTCATTGGTCATCGCTTTCCGTAACGCACGCCTTGTATTTGCTAGATATTTTGACTGTGCTGTGTCCTCTGCTGTATGTCGCGCACGGAAAGGTCCACTTGGAACACTTATCGCTGTTAGTGAGTTGTCGCTCTTTTCAGTGTGATATGCCATTCGGTGTCGATTTCTGGAAAAGGTTATTCATTTGATGACTAATCGATGACACATTATGCGCGAAATAATGACCTTGTTCTTGCGGAAAAGAATGACGCTATGTTTCTTTACTGACTGAAAATTTGCTAATTTTGCTATATAGCTCAGAAGAAATATAATATACACGTAATGGAGTGTTAATTGTGGTTACGGCAATTGTTTGGTATGCATTTAAACGATGTGGGGCCATTACTGATACGTTTGCTCTATCGCCAGGCATTGGACCACGGCTTTTCAACGCCAAGGCCGGCTTTGGAGCAATTATGAGGAACTGTTCAAAAGTGATCGCCAAAATGTTTAAGCATCTGCCATCTGGGAAGCTAGGCAAGGTATGCACTTAAGATGTGCTTTTTCTGTCGAAGTATCTGCTCTAGCTAAGTAGGGCACTATAAAAAGGTTGCTCTATTGTATTCTTATATGAAATATTTTCGTGGATTTGTGCCCCTTTGAACAAAATTTTTTCCCAGTTCTACCTACCCTAAATCCGCAAACACGGCTGAGCTGCGTTTATCCTGCGTTGCCCTTGAGATTTTTGCGGTATTTAGCGATATTGTGTGGGTGTCTGCGACTACGTTATTTCTAGACTCGAGATGCGCGAAAAGAACGTGTGGCAGCCCGCGTTACACCCGCCCTTGCTACATTGATTTTAAGTCGTATTCGCGCTCGAGTCGCCCTACCCCGTATCACTGTACGGCTGCCGTTTTGTCCATTACCGAGACAGTTATGCCATCTGTGGCTGTATCTTCGAACCGGAGCGTTACGCGCGACGCGGACACTCATTTGTTGTCAGGCCTAGCCATAGAAAAGCTCCGCTGTTAAAATATATATGCTTGATATTTATAGGCGCAATACTACTGTGGTGTCATTCATTTAATTACCGTGTGCACCACACAGAACCTAGTTTAGGTTGCTATTCTTAAAGTACTTTGCGTGAGGCGCCTTCAATCGGTAATAAAGCAGTATGAGATATTAGAGGTAAATTTATAAAGAACAACAAGAGTACGTAAGCTATATATCGTGAGCTTCACCTTTAGTTTCGTTGGGGAAGCGTATTAATTTGCTTATCGCCAAGGCACCAGAGGAAGAAACGACGTGGTGGTATTTGAAATTCTAGTTTACCTCGCATCGTCCCCACATATTGTATAGATGACGTTTTCGACTTATGAAGCCATATTTCATCAGAAGAGCACGTGTTTATATTGATACGGGGTTGTTTGAGTGTATAAAATATGTATTTACAGAGAAGGATTGGTAAAAGAGTCAATATGGCTTACCACCACACTCGCGTGCCAGTCAGGCTCTTCAGCCCCTCGTCTTCCTTCACTTCCTCTCCGTAACAGGACCCCCGGGCGTTGTAGCGCCGTCTCGGCGCAGGTCCGGCGATGAAGTGCGAGAGAAGTAGGGCTTCATCCGTGAAACATGCACAATGTCAACAGGTGGCGGACTTGACGAATCGGAGTTCAATGGCGCAATCTCGTATTCACATCGCTAACTTGACGCATGACTTGGTAGGGTCTTGAGTAGCGGGACAGGAGTTTCTCGGAGAGCCCTACACGGCGACGTGGTGACCAAAGAAGCACCCAATTACGTGGGGCAAACTTCATATTACAATGTCGGTGGTCATAGCGGGCTTTCTGCATATCCTGCGACGTGGCGAGACGAGATCGGGCGACTTGACGAGCCATGTGAGCCCGGTCAATGGCGTCGTGAGCGTACATGGTAGTACATGGCGCCGAAGGCAAGGTGGTGTCAAAAGGCAATATGGGGTGGCGACCATACAAAAGATAAAAAGGTGAAAATCCCGTGGCGTCATGTCGAAAGGAATTATACGCAAAAGTCACATAGGCCAACGTGGCATCCCAGTCGCGATAATCTTGAGAGACGTACATCGAAAGCATCTCTGTGAGTGTGCGGTTAAGACGTTCAGTAAGGCCATTAGTTTGTGGATGGTAGGTGGTAGACAGCTTGTGCTCTGTGGCACAAGATCGAAGGAGGTCGTCAACAACTCTGGACAAGAAAGAGCGGCCGCGGTCCGTCAGCAGCTGTCGGGGTGCACCGTGGAGGAGGATGACGTCGCGAAGAAGAAAATCCGCGACGCCAGTGGCGTAACGTGTCGCATAATCTGCAGCGACGTCGATCCACTTATGTCCCACAGTCGTTGTCGGAAAAGGACCCAGCAGGTCAAGGCTGACGCGATAGAATGGTTCAGCGGGAACTTCACTTGGTTGGAGAAATCCAGCAGGCGGCAGAGGAGGCCTTTTCCGGCGTTGTCATAGGTCGCAAGTAGCAACATGACGACGCACGGAGCGGTATAGTACAGGTCAGAAGAACCGACGTCGCCCGCGGTCGTATGTGCGCGAAACTCCGAGATGTCCCGCCGTCGGTGTGTCGTGAAGTTGTTCAAGTATGACGGGCCGTAGGTAGCGGGGAACGACAAGCAGGAGCTCAGGGCCTTCAACGCTGACGTTGCGGCGGTGGAGGATGCCGTTATACAGCACGAACATACGGAATGTGGCGTCGGTGCTGCCAGACTGGACGGCGTCGATGATGGTGCGCAATGACTCATCCCGACGTTGTTCGGTGCGCATATTGCTCACGTCAGTAAAAGCCATTACGCAGCTATCCGGATCATGCGCAGTGGGGTCAGGAGGGTCCACCGGATGACGAGAAAGACAGTCTGCATCCTTGTGCAAACGTTCAGACTTGTACGTGACTGTAAACAAAAATTCCTGGAGCCGCAAAGCCCAGCGAGTAAGACGTCCGGTCGGGGTCCTTCAGAGAAGTGAGCCAGCAGAGAGCGTGGTGGTCCGTAACGACGGAGAACATGCGGCCAAATAGATATGGGCTGGACTTGGCGATAGCCCAAACTAAAGCCAAGCACTCTCTTTCGGTTATGGAATGATTTCTCTCGGGGGAAGAGAGCAGGCGACTGGCGTAAGCTATGACGGACTGTCGACCGTGCTGCCGTTGAGCGAGAACTGCTCCGATACCGTGCCCGCTGGCGTCGGTGCGGACTTCTGTTGGAGCAGATGGATCAAAGTGGGCAAGTATGGGGGGAGTAGTCAAGAAACCGATGAGTGCAGTGAACGCTTGAGCCTGCTCAGGGCCCCATGAGAATGTGGTGTCCTTCTTCAGCAGATCTGTGAGTGGCCTAGCAATGCCGGCGAAGTTTTGCACAAAACCACGAAAGTAAGAGCGTAGGCCGATGAAGCTCCGCACGTCAGAAGTAGAGCGGGGCACAGGAAAGCTGCGAACAGAGCGGATCTTTTCAGGATCCGGTTGGACGCAGTCAGCGTCAACAAGATGGCCCAGTACGGTAATCTGACGCCGGCCAAACTGACATTTTCTTGGAATTCAGTTGAAGCCCGGCTGTTCTGAAGACTGCGAGAATTGCAGCGAGACGCGTCAGGTGGCTGTCGAAGGTGGAAGAAAAGACAATCACATCGTCAAGGTAACACAGACAAGTAGACCACTTGTAACCTCGCAATAGAGAGTCCATCATCCGTTCGAATGTCGCAGGAGCATTGTATAGGTCAAAGGGCATGACCTTGAACTGGTTTAAACCATCAGGTGTTATAAAGGCAGTCTTCTCGCGGTCCATTGCATCGACAGAAATCGGCCAGTAGCCGGACCCAAGATCAATAGACGAGAAGTATGTAGCTCCGTGCAGACAGTCCAGCGCGTCATCAATGCGTGGTTGCGGGTATACGTCTTTTCGTGTGATCTTGTTTAAGTGGCGATAGTCAGCGCAGAAGCGCCAGCTACCATCTTTTTAGGGGCGAAACTCCTTAAGGCGGCACTTGTTCGTCCCTCGTAGTAGTGCGTAACCAGTCGTAACGCTAGTACCAGATCTTGACCTCCAAGGTGGTGCCGGTGGGAGATTTTTCTTGTGCGTTGTTGAACAATAAAAAATTCGCAGCATGCGCGTTAACTAAAAGCCGAATTCTTCTGTCTATCATTCCCCATTAGCAGCCATTGGCATGTTCCAGTAGGAAACGTTAGTAGAAGTAGAAGTGTAAGTGTTAGCTAAAAGCCGACTTCTTCTGTGTCTCATTCCCATTAGCAGCCATTGTTCACCTCCAAGGTAGTGCCTGGTGAGATTTCTCCTGTGCGTGATTAAACAATAAACATTTTGTTCGAAACGCCGTTGATTGATGAAATAAACCAATGAAAGGACGCCAGATGTTTCTAAAGCAAAACGAAAAGACGCCAGCTGCTTAACGAAAGATGCCAGATGCTTTCTAAAGCAATGGTTTTCTAAACAATGAAAATTCACAGCGTACAGGTAAAATTAAAGTAAGCTGCAAGTCGTCATAGCTCATCGAACCTTTAGTATAAACGCGCCCGATCTCACGTCGGTGATGATGTACTGGGCAGAATTCACGGAAGATTCGCGGTTTACCGATGAACCTCCGCAGCTTCGCCCACTCATCATCATTCACTCCTTGCACATGCTGTGATTTTTTCTTGACAAGGCGACAGGGGAGGCCCAAGGACTGTCGGATGGTTCGATGACACCTTTGCTGAGCATTTTTCGACTTCCGTTTGGATAACTCTGCGCTCAGTGTGGGAGACACGATTGGGGCGGCGACGAATAGGACTCGCGTCACCGGTGTTTATACGGTGCTGAACGACGGACGTTTGCCCTAGAGGTCTGTCGTAAAAATAAAAAATATCACTGTACGGTACGAGGCGGCGGATGTGATTGGCCTGCGCGGGGTTGAGGTCGGGTGCAATCATATTCGAGAAATCATCCGGCAAAGAGGAACTGTTAGTCGCAGTAGACGGAAGTAAATCAGCCTCGGCGGTGAGAGTTGCAATTTCAAATTCGTCAGCATCAGATATGTTGGCCAAGAACATGCCACGGGGAAGTACTTGAGGGCACAAGCTGAAATTTAGAAGTGGTAGCGAGGTACGGTTGTCGGTGACAGTCACGAGGGTATGCGGAACGGCAACGTTCCGGCTCGAAAGAACGTCAGCGAGTGGATCGATGACATATTCGCCGTCGGGAACCTGCGGCTGTGCAGTCAAAACGACGTAGGTGGCTGCCTGAGGTGATGGACGCACATCTTGAAGACAGCACAGTCGCGGCGGGGTAGTGTTGGAAGCAGCGACGAGCTGAGGCATTTCTATCTGAAGGATGCCGGTAGCGCAATCGATGAGGGCAGAGTGATTTGATAAAAAGTCCAGTCCAAGGATGACGTCGTAAGGGCAGCGATCAATCACGGCGAAGATGACTGAAGTAGATTGGTCGACTATACTTAAGCGGGCAGTACGCAAACCAAGAACCAGCGGCGTGCCGCCATCGGCCACACGGAGCACTTGTGTAGCTGCGGGTGTGTGGACTTTCTTTAAACGTGTGCGTAGGCTTGAACTCATTACGGATATGTTCGCTCCAGTATCGACAAGTGCTTGAAGAGGTACGCCGTCTACTTTAACGTCAATCACACTTGGTCTAGTGGGTACAGAGAGAGGATTTGCTACCGTAGTCGTCAATGCAGCAGCACCTCCGGGGGCTGCATTTCTTAGTTTTCCGAAATGGTGCGGCCGAAAGCCACGGGGGACGATAGGCGTCGTGGCTGCGGCGAACGAGATTGGTGTCCACGTGGCGAAGGCGAGCGGCTGTACCAAGTGTTACGAGCGGCATTGTCAGCGGCATTGGACTCAGGAGCGGGTGAAAAGTGGTGGGCATTACCGTCGAACCGGGTCACATTAGTCGGTGCACGACGTGTCGAGAACCATGTGTTGCGGCAGTAACGAGCAATATAACGCGGTGGCAGGTGAAACATATTGGGCGGTTATCTGCAGTTTGCCACTCAGCTGGGTTGCGAGAACGTAGAGATAATCGTCGGTTTGAGGAGGACGTGGCAGAAGGGCGTTCGCTGACTCTGGGCGTGGCGGCAGAACACACAGAATGTTCTCCGATATTTTCCAGCTCCTTACGAACGATGGCTTGAACGAGAGGAACGGTAACAGGGGTGGCATCGGTGCTGCGCGAATAGAAAGCTGAGGGCGACATCGCTTCCAGTACACGAACGAACAATTCGTGTCAGGTCTTCCGGCGGTGAAGGATGGTGCGGTGTCGACTGCTCTTCACACGTTGACGTGGCAGCTGTGTTTGGAAGTCTGGCAAACGGTGGCAGAATGCGGCGGCTTTTTGCTTGCTCGAACTGACGACACTCTTTGATGATCGCATCCACGGTGGAACAGCCCTTGCACACCAGGAGGTTGAATGCGTCGTCGGCGATCCCCTTTAGGCCATGCCCGGCCTTCTCACCTTCATGTCATTGTCGGCCTTTCGGCAGAGAGCCAGCACGTCCTGGATATATGAGAGGTACGATTCCGTGGACGATTGGGCACGGCAGGCCAATTCCTTTTTGGCGGCGATCTTCCGGCCGGCGGGTTTGCCAAATACCTCTCGCAACTTTTCTTTGCATTGGTCCCAGCTAGTGAGTACTTCGTTGTTCTCGTACCACACCTTTGCAGTGCCCATCAAGTAAAATAACACATTGGCCAGCTGAAGTGTGGGATCCCATCTGTTCGGTACATTCACGCGTTCAAACATGGCCAACCAGTCTTCAATGTCAACGCCATCGGTCCCACAGAATGTACCGGGACCCTTAGGAGGTACGAAAACGAGTGGTGGTGATGGTGACATCGGAGGGGAAACAGCGCAAGAGAAGACGAGGACAAGAAAGGCGACGCACACAGAGCGCTGTCTTCTCTTGCCTCTTTCCCCTCCGATGTCTAACCAACACTCCCAAGCTTCGATACTAAGTGATGGTGACGTTGATGAAGACAGCGACGTCGATGCGGAATGCTCAACGTTAGCCATGGTTGGGAGGGCGATGCGACGTCCACTGCGGAGCTCTGTTGCCTGCTGTAGTACCCAGCACGTCCACCAATATGATACGGCGTTGTTTAAGTGTATAAAATATGCATTTACAGAAAAGGATTGGTAAAAGAGCCAATATGGCTGACCACTACACTCGCGTGCCAGTCAGGCTCTTCAGCCCCTCGTTTTCCTTCACTTCCTCTCCGTAACAATATCACCACTAGGTAATAGAACACAAAAAAATCCACAGCATAACCACGAGGTGAATGATGATGAGTGGGGCGAAGCTCCGGAGGGAATCATCGGTAAACCGTGAATACTCCGAGCGAAAGTAAAAGCGCGCCAATAGCGAGCAGACTTTATTACAACGGTGCCCCTAGCGTACGTCGCCACACTAAATCGAACGATTGCGATCCACCAATGACACGCCCCATATGTGAATCTTCCGTGAATTCTGTCCAGTACATCAACGACGTGAGATCGGGCGCGTTTATACTAAAGGGTCGATGAGAGTCATGGCGACTTGCAGCTCACTTTAATTTTACATGTACGCTGTGAATTTTTAATGTTTAATCACGCACAGGAGAGCGCCTCCGCGCTCTCCTGTGCGGAGGCGCTCACGCAGCGAGCGCCTCCGCGCCATCTAGGGATCTTTCTGAGAACTAGAGGTGGCTACGACAGCGCCATCTAGTGAACACTCCAAGAACTAGAGGTGGCTACCTACTACTACTACTACTACATAATACAGAGGAGGGACAGACCCACACCCAAAGAAGCTTCGCCCCTAAAAGTATTTTTAATTCTATGCACCTTTGTTAACGCCGCCTGATGTACTTGCTGTTGTAAGGTATTTTTCCCATTGAAAGTTTTTGTTTGAGGGATATCATATATGCTATACCTTTTCTTGGTAGCTCACGCTGTGTAAAAATATGTTACTAAAGTGATCTGTACATTCGCTGCATTTATTAGAGAGCACATATATAGACAGACCTTACATGATCCTTTCTGATACCAGGAAAACCTGTCATTCCAACTCCCTCACACACTCCCGTTATGTTGCCAGGACTAACCTCTATCAACTTTCTTTTTCCCCCGAACTATTGAGGAATGGAACCTGATACCTTTTAATCACCTGTACTCACGTCAATCACTTCAGAATTACATGCTCGCTATTTCCTAAACAGCATTTTCATTTTAGATCTGTTTGTTTGTTTACCTTCATTCATTTCAGATTTCCAATTGTGCCTTGTACGTCAATTTCTTTTGTTGTACCTTGCCCCTCCTGCTTCGACCATATGACCTGCAGTATGATGTAAATGAATAAAAAAATAAGTAAAATAACAATGTGCGCCTGCGTTTCGAAGACGTGTTAATTGGATCGCCTTCGTAAGCGATGAAAAGAATCATAGGCACCTCCTCCTGAAGCTCAGAAGCGAAGTTTTCTTTACAGCCTCTTCTGATGCTAGATATATACATGAATGAATCAAGGAAGGAAGGGAATCCGAAGGTTGCAGGTTCGGTGCCTGCTCGCGTGAAGTTGTCTTTCCGTCCACTTTACTTTGTTCACATCTATAACACGATTAGTACACTACACTTCAAACAGTGAAATTAAAGCCACCTATACTATTCCTGACATCATTATCTGCTAGTTTTCATTATTGTTGCGTCGAACTAGAAATATACATGTGTTTCAGTGATTTAAAATTAGGCATAAGCAATATGATCGACACAAATGAACAGATAACGACTAGCAGGCCCTGCAAATTTCATTCACGCTGCCCTAGACTGAACTGGGCATTGCACTCTTCACGAATCTACTGCAGGTAAAGTACATAGGAAGTTTTTGCATTCTCTCTTCGACCATCATTACTAGTGTGCTGAAATTAGACGGGGGAGGAGGGGGGAAGCAGCAAGCGTCTCCTGACGCAAAAACAAACTACTGGAGATATCTCGCGGTTTCTTTGTTCTGGCCAAATTTAGTTTGCAGAGTTGCGGTATCTCTGGCTCGTTTTTACACCTAATAAGCGCCGATGATCATGATTCCGCGACAATGCAATGAATAATAGATTCTTTACACCTGTCCACACATTCTACAATGTCGAAATGCTGTTTTCCCAGGAATCTACCTTTTGCCGTTTTTCTTCACCCGTATTTACTTCTTTCGACAATGATTGTCAGCTGTGCTTTATTGGTACATATTTCATTTTCAATTTCGCTGGGGAACATGCGTGGACGAGTTTGTTTCTTACTCACCGTGTACTTGTAGGCGTGCATTTGTAAGGCTTGTTAATCGCGCACCCTGACACGCACGCAACACAACTTTTGCGGGTCCTTCATGTTCCAGAGAATTGATGCGTTTAATTAGTGTTAAATAATATACTCACCATGTCGCTATTATGTTAATGTCATTGCTTTGAGAATGTGCCTATGCGTTGTTTATAATAACTGGCAATAGAAAAAGGTCCTAGCCGCACTTTCTTTGTGGCGCAGCTTATGGTAATGGTCTGCTCGCTGTACAACACCTGTATGACTTACGCATATGACGAGACAATGAAAAAGGTAAGCAAGTGTTTTCTTCAAACCATAATTTTTTTTCATGCTCACAATGCTACACGATGGTACCGGATGCCGAAGGCTACTAGCAACTATCTCAGCAAGATATAATGTAATATCAACTCACCCAACTGTCAGTCTTGCTTCAACATGAGCGAGACAGGTTAGCAGTCGTGGTGTTGTGGCGGCAAGTACAGTGTTCTTCCCGCAAATTGAGAATGCTTGTCAGAATTTGTTATTGCTCTATCGTATATATTGTCTGAAATACAAATTTATATTTCTGTTCATTTGCTTTTAAGTTGTCACTGGAGATTGTGTGTGAGAGTACGTATTAGCGAACACACAATATTTTGTAAACCGTATTTATTTTTTATTCATTTTTTGCACCCTCAATGCCTTGGGGCAAAACAGTGGGCAGTATCACATCACGATTGGGTTGTATCACTATACTGCAAGAAAGTAATACAGTAGAGTAGCAAAACATCGTACTAGTAATACCTATATATACAAAGTAGATATGTAATTACTTTCACAAAGAATGCAGGGACTAAAATTATGAAACAGTGCAACATGATATTGATTACTGCATATACAATGTTAGCTCATTTGTGCTGAAGAATTTGACAGCAAAACGATAAATATATTATCTGCAAATTTCCTAGTTCAATAATGTTAGCTACAGCCTTGCGAAAATGTTTGTTATTATCGATGGCGACAATGTCATTGGGAAGGTGATTCCATTGCCAGGATGATCCGGTGAAAAAGGAATGACTGAAAGTGTTAGTATTTGCTTATTGAATTTTGGCTTTGTAGGGATGGTCGATACTGTGTGTTAAGTAATGCGACTGAGAAGTCAAAACATTTTGAAGAGATGTGTGATGATAGAACTGACGAAACAATGTTAAGCACGCTATTTTTCTGCGAGATACTAGTGATGCAAGGTCTAAATTCTCTTTCATTGAAGTTATGCTGGAAGTACGGTGATAATATAAGATATGAATCAACTGAGACTTTATTTAGCTGGCATATCGCATTTATTCGTGTAGTACCAGCAGTAGTGAACCCTGGGTAACGATTTCTAGTGTTGGCTAAATACCGGCTAATGGTTGCTGATACTGGTTAAAATATAGTAAGCGTAAACTTAACTGCCTAATACCGGCTATTATTTGTTACCTGCCATTTAACGACAAGGGTACTTACACTCATTCCCACTCCAAAGCTTAAGCTGTTGCTCACGTGTATATACAAGCAACCTGAACTGGTTCTTCCTAAATTATTTGATGCTGACACAAAATACTGCACTTGCAACCCAAGTGTACTTACTGCAGAAGCTTGTCGTGAATCAAAGATTATTTATACATGTTTTTTTATACGCAAGAATAAGCTTGTATTTCTTGCCGTCTTACAACGAGTAACACCAATAACGATACTCATTAGAGACTTTTAAAGTGCTACTGCAGACGCTGAAGCATGTGTCACCCTGCAGCGTCTTGCTACGTTCTTTCCATGTTTTCGTACATATGAAATGGCGCCATGTTCGGTGTAGAGAAATTTCCATGCCAGTCAGTGGCGAGCTTCTAAAGAACAAAAAAGTTTCAATTATCGTGGACGCCGTTCGCTAGCTCTTGGATCGTTTATGCTAATAGATTGCATTCTCATACTGATCGGCCGCCGTGAACCTAAGAACTGCTCCTGTGAAATAGAAGTTATATGTCAAAAAAGAGGTGATGTCCCGTCACGACAACTTAATATAAGCTATTCTGTTGAGTGAATGGTCTGAATAAGATGAGTCATTCAGCCGCGGCTGCTTGTCCTTCACGCTTATTTTGACATGAAATATGGATCTTAGGCAAAAAAAAACTTATACGTATCTTTAGCAATGCCTTGTTTTACAGAATTTTGACTGTGGCATTGCGGCACTGAGTAATGAGGTATGTAAGACTCTGTCTTCATAAAGCTTTCGTCTTTGCGGAACCTAGTTCATCAGAATGAAGATTTACTGAGCAAACCATATAGTTCAAGTCCTTCTCACCATGCCAGGATGTTGGAATGAAAGGACGGATGTGTTTCGTCAAAAAATTCCGGTAGACTTCTTGTACCATTGTATTCGATATCGCAAATGCCAGCGCGATGCGAAGAGACAGTTCGGAATATCTCACGTGAACGAGCTCTCTTCATGATTGAGATACCTCTGTTTTCCTGGCGCGATGTCAGAATTCATAAAGGGAATTAAGAGATACGTGAAGAGAGAGGGAGCGAAATGTAAAGGAAAGGCAGGGATGTTGACCAAGAGAAATATCCAGTGGGCTTCCTGTACTTGTGAATGGGAAGCAGAGACTAAATAATCAAAGGGAACACATTCGTGAGGACACTAGAAATTCCTCACAATAGCGCTGTCCAAGAACTATACACTACGAGAGGCAGTGAGCAGTCACAATTCGCGGTTTTGTAACCGGTTTCTCTAGGAAGCCACATACACACACTTATAGCCACTACAGTTGAAGTACGAGTAGGCCAGTGCCATTTTCGGTTTTCTGTGAATGGCCGGTTGTCGAGCCGTCCTTGGCTGGCTAAAAGATTTTGATATTAGTGAGTGTCCCTGTGCTACTGGTTGCCGGGACAGAATAAAGGCATCAGCGCCATTTTACTGCAAGAAAAAAGGCGTCAAGGTGTTCACTGCTGTTTCGCATGCAAGAGGGCAGGCGTGGCTTGCAATTCCTCGAAACGGAACCGAAATGCGACACCTTCCGCCTCCGTGCCCCAACAGGGGCCGCAGTTTTCCCGAATACGTGTAAGTAGGGCCTTGGACCACAGTGCTATGTGGTTCCGGCTGACAGGATATCTACGCTCGGACCTGCGCCAACTGCCTAAGGCCATACTCCGGTGTGAGAGGGGAGGCTGGCCTGCAGACGCCGCTCGACACCACGGGTAGGCAGCTCGAGTAGTGACACGAAGGACTCGCCGTACCCCACATGCTAGTGGCATGCTTTGCGAGAAGGGACAGCGTCGCGAAAACTTCCGTGTGTGTGCATACGTGTGGGCTCGGGGGTGCGAAAGAAGTGATCCGTGAGGTCCTTAACGTGACTGGCAAGAAACGTTGTCCCCTGATTACGTAAATGATGCATGTAAAGAGATGGAAAGGTCTCCAGCGAACGCATGAAAGAGGATTCTTAGAACAAACTCTGAAACTGCAACGATGGAAATAAACCTGTTGTAACCTTCGTTGGTTTCTAAATCCGGTTCCCTCCAACACCAGCTGTTCTTGAAGAACAGGTTTCCGACCACCTGCCTGGACGCAGGGAAAGCAGGGCATTAGGGAGAGCCTCAATTGTGAACAAGGACTGCTCTTTCGGGGTTAAAACGGCTGCTCTCACAAAGGAGGTGCTCGATTCTTTCGCTGTACCCAAATCGTTTACATAATGAGCTATCAAGCACTCTTACAGTAAATGAATAAGCAATTGCGAAGGCCACTTCAATTCATAGACGCAGGATAGAGTGATGTCGTGATAGGTTAGTCGGGATATGCGGTTGAAGACAGCACAAAGTGAGAGAAGGGCCTGTTAATGAGAACTCTGTTGTCCTTTGGGTTCCAGTTACATTCTATCTTAAATTGTGAAGAAGCAGACGGAGACTACACAAAAGGAAGAAACAATTTTACAGGACCGTCGCAGTGCTTCCCGCAGTGGTAGCAATCATGTATGCATGCGTTTGGAAGTAGGCGCCGCACCTGTCACCTTACAGGTTGCTGAGAATAGCTGCATGTTGTCGAACACGCTCTTTGCGTCTGCAGCTAGAATGAATGCTCAAATAGGGAAACATGTGTTCTTTTAGCTTGAAGACGGCATATTTTGCGGAATGAATTTGATGGAAGCTGCACATGGTAATAGGGCAGTCACCATTTTCATCGAGTTGTGTTTTCAGCCGCTCTTTGATCATGAGTTAAAATACGTTCCCGTGGCGGGATGTCAGGGAGACGCGGCCATGATTTGCAATTGAGATGGGTTGGCTTGGCCTAACAATAGTGACCTCGGAGTACTTCTAGAATACTGGCAGCTCGGCCTTGTGGCGCCCACCGTCGCTACAACGTGCGGACGCTGAGGTAGGCGGCGCAGTTGGCACTTCGGATTCCGGCGTCCGAGGACGAGGAAAATGAAAATGGGCTGTGCGTGCTCGAGGCACACGCCCGGCACGTGCACATCAGATCTAGAACCCTGCTTCGCTTGTTGTGCGGCGCGCCACCGTGACCTCGTGGTACCCAACACTGGTGACTCCGACCTAAGAGATGACCGAGCCCAGCAGCCAAACACCCTTCAGTGGTGGTGGTGGAAAAGTTCATTGATGAGAAGGACAAGAGTAAGGAAATTGAAAAGTAGCGTTATGGCTGGGCATTCGACTGCAGGCCGTGCGTAGCCGTGACGTCCTCCTCCCAGGTCACCAGCCAAAGTTGGTGATCCGGCTCGGTGCTGGAAAAAGCGGCCTCCCAGAGCTGCGGATTGGTTAGGTGACAAGAGGCAGGGGCAAGTGCGCCGGGCATGAGAAAAATACATGATCGCAATTGGCATGGCAGCTGCGACATATAACGGCAGGCCGACGAGTACAAGCCGGGGTAGAAGAGGGCAAGACTTGTGGGAGTAAGAAAGGGGTGGGCCTCAAGTTGGCGCCACAAATTTTGTTGGTGCTGGGAATGTAGTTTGGGCGGCGAGGGAAGGCGAGGAGAAGCAGGTACTAGTGCAAAGTGATATCCGAGTACGTGAGGAACGCGACGCGCGTATCGATTCCCGGCGTGGGCGTGCTTCCTTGGTCAGTCGAATCACAAGCGATGCAATTGGCCGCATTGTACCATGACGGGTCGCGTGAGCTGGCACTCATGATTTGGATGGGGTGGGCAGAGGGGACGGTGTGGAAACGGGAGATACCGGTGACCGGGTGTGACATCCGTCCAACTGCGCAGTTAAAGACCGCAGGCTTGCATTCACTGAAGATCTATTCCGCGGAGGTTTGCGTGATGAAAAGGAAGAATTGCCTCTTCAGCCTCAATGGAGGTCAGTGTTAATTGAGGCCGTAAACGTGGGTCGGAGAGAGTTGTCAGTGACTGGAAGGGCATGGACTGGCTAGTGGCGGTACGCGACACCATCCACATAAGCCATGGCGGGTTACCGTCCGAACTTACGCCAGAGCGCGGAGGCTCGCGCTCCTGCACGGGAGGGGTTGTGTTCAGGAAGCGCATTCTTAAGGAGGGGGATGAACAGTTCAGTGGGAGGAGACGTGGGAAGGGATGGGCAGTGAGGAGGGAAAATGTATCCCAGTGGCGACCTAAGGGTGGTGAGAAGTGCGCGCAACCCGGCTGGGTGTGTTATAGACGAAGGAGCTGGGCGGTGAAATGGGTCTTGGTCAGTTGCGTAAGGAAGTTGTGGATGCCCATCTACAGTAGCAGAGCCGTCAAGATAGGTGTGGGAAGGGACAGAGCCGACTTATACACTTGGCGAATAAGACTGTTGACATTGTCTTGGCGCGCGAAAGGAGGCTAAGCGACGAGAATAGACAGAGCTGCTGAGAAAAACGGCAACCTTCCGCCTGTACCGATCTCGCAACTACGGGACCTCACATCCATGTCTGGCTCGTAAGCTGTTCGGCGTGCTTGTGTGCTAGCGTGGTAAGTATGGCGGCTTGGCGCTTCAAATAAAGGTTAAGCTTTTGCCGTCGCCATAGTTGAAAAGCCATCTGCGAACTTGCTGAAGGTATAGTGGGTGAATATCGACTGTTTGATTTTTCCTAGCCTTGCTATGTTGTCCTGGTGTGACTGCCATCACGTACGGTCCTGTTTAACTCAAGGCACCCTCAATAATTCCGGTTAGATGAGCTACTGCCAGTCTGTGCCTGTACGCGTTCCAGTAGAAACTTTAAAAAATCTGCCCTGCTCAGGCTATGATTAAGCTGTTTTCTCTACTGTTTCCTTCATTTCAGGATCTAGGGATAATTGTCCACGGCTTAACTCATTTTAAAACCTCTGGAATTTTTCAATCTTCTGACGAAAGCTAGCCAGGAATTCATCGACTTCAGGACAAGTAAACAGTCCGGCGTGCCTCAATACTGGAACAAATTATGTGTAAAGCCAGGCAGGCGCTCCATTATAGGCCTCGTAAATGCATCAAAGTACGCATCACATATTAGCGAAGCGCAAGCTCTAAAGCTAAGGTTTCTGCAGTAAACACGAAAGTCAGCCCCGTATTTTATTCAAGCTGCTTCAGGCGGAGAACTTACAAACTTCTCCTTTTACTGTCTACGAAATCTTGATCCATTTTACCTCTGTTATCATATAGACCGGTTGTCGTACAGGATTAGCATAAGTTGAAACCAAGCCTGGATAACAACTGCCGGCCCTCCAAGTGCACTTACTTGTTGGCTCCAGCTTTAAGGGCCTTGATGACAGATCTCACTGTAGTTCTCACTGACGACTGACTGCTGCGGCTACCAAGTTATGACTCAGTAACGTAATGGAGGTTCTGTAGGGGAAAATTTTGAAGCTAGGCGGTCAATCTGTCCACCAAAATTCTTACGAAGAGTTTTTCAAGAACCTGCCCGTATATGCACGATGTGATTCGAGACATTTAAGGCTTGCGAGCTTTGCTCTAAATGAAAGGCTCTTACGCGTGGAAGCGACACTGCAAATATAAGGTACACCCTTAATAAGAACTCCTGAAAAATTTTGTGCAATACGTGTTTTTCGTCAGGAACCTAAATTTATGCACACAGGGGACCTTGCATTTTCCCCCGTCTTATTACGGTGGCTATCACCTGGAAATGAACTCGCGTCCGGCAGCTTAGCCGGACGACGCGTTAGCCGTAAGCTCTCGCGGTGGATTGCGAGGAGTGTCATGAAAAGGTGTCGGAAGACACAAAATCACTGCCTTATTTCGTTGAAGGCACCGGCTTGTCTCGCAAGTCGCACTCAAGTGCGACGTGCCTATAGCCTTTGGTGAGTTTGGAAGGGTAAATGTTGATTGCAGCTTCCGCCAATCGGTAATTGATCGGTCGGTTCAGACATGCATCGTCGATGAGGACACTATGGGCTAGAAATAGATCCATGCCTACAGCTTTTGTGAAGTTCTTTTCACCAGCTCAAGCGGAAAATTACATGGGCAGCCTATGTGCTTTTCTCAACAAAGAAATTTAGCCTGTCCTTCAGCTTGTTTTGAAGAACGTCCTACGTTCACATGAACATGCAGGTCGTGCTGGCATGGAGCTCAGCTGTGCGCGAGGAATGTAATGAGCCACATTTTTTCGCTTAAACGTAAGACGTGGCTGATGTAGAAGTAACCTGGTGAGGCGACTGTGTACCGGGCGCCAGTGTTACTTTTTTGTTTCTCTAAAGTTAATAGCAGTTGTTACCTGTACACCTACCTAATACCTGCTACATAATACAAGTAGTAATAGCTACTCCATTCAAGCATGATCTTAAGTTCGCTTCGGCAGATATTGCCGGGATTATGATGTAGCGAAGACTCTTCACTGTGTTATCTAGCAGCATGCACAGCTGTTTTTTCTGCCGTATACAACTTGCAGAGTTCTCCTTTTTACACTAAGCTGAATCTCACGGAAGAATGGAGAGATGGCTTTACGGACCTCCTGGTAAGTCAAAACCTGAAATGACTGCCCATGAAGTTACACAAACCCCGTAATAAAATGGCCACGCTGAAGGCACTTGGGTGGCGCGCAAATTGCCGGGACAGATCAAATGGACGTTCTGAGAAAACTCCCCAAAACAAATAAGAAAGAACTGTAAACACTTGGGGTAGATACACTATCCCATAGGCCGGCAAACTCGCTCATCACTCGACTCACACAGACTCACTCAGACTCAGACCAAGCCGTGAGTATGAGCCTGAGTTAGTCGTTGTGAGTTATATTCTGGTGAGTCTAAGTCCGAGGGAGTCCGTTTAAGAAAAATTTTACTGCGTGAGTCCGAGTGAGTGCGGTTGAGGAATATTTTGGTCAATCTGAGCATAAGTCAGTCCGGCTGGAGATCCCCCGTCAACCTCAGTTCCTGAGGACTCAGATAAAGTTCTTGTGGTGTTATGTCTGAGCCTGATAGAGTGCGGTTGAGTAAAAGTTTGGTGAGACAGAGTCCGAGTGAGCCCTAGGCGCAATATTGGATTATTGAGTGAGTTTGAGTGAGCTCGACTTTTTTTGCTAAGCTATGTAGCAGATACCAAGAATCCATACCCTTAAATAAGTGTTAGGTGGTCATATTGGCATCGCCATTCCGGCACCATATCATACCGAGTTCATAATGACGCGGTTGGTGGTGGGAAGGCAGAGTTCAGCGACAAGTGACTTCAGCAGATTTCAGGGACTAATGGCAGGCTTCAGCGACTGTGGTAATGACGGGGAGTGGGCCTAAGAGTGCCTCAGGAATTTCGGAACTACAAAGAACGCCGTGGAGCAGCCTGCGTCAACAGAATCGGTTAGGCAGTGACAGGCGCAAGAACGTCGGTCAGCAAAATGTGTCAGTCCAGGCCTCGCGCGCTTGGATTTCGTCGTTGTAAACAGGGTCTACGCGAATGACAATGGCTGCGCGCTACCGGAACTGATTGCGCAGTCGACGATGCCAAACAAAGAGACACTAAGCGAAAGAGAACTACCTATTCACCACTGTATAATAACGGGGTTTGCTTATTTCTAAGGCACAAAAAATATATTCATTTATTACTCAGTCTAAAAACAAAAAAACATATTACAGGTGGTCGAACAATTCAACTGTGTCTAGGTGCGAACGAATCTGCTGCAAGAAGTCCCGCTGGCTTCCATAGCGTGGCACCTGATGTATTAAACGGAGTATACTTGGCTTATTTGCCTCGGGATGACCTCGTGTAAACCGCGTACGAAGCTCGCGCGAACTCCTACTCCTTCGACCACACACACCTAGCCCAAGCAATGAGGCCGATGTTCGCGAATTTCACTTGCTGCACACTCACACTCTTCAGCCCCTCCCGTGCAGCCCACCAATAAATGCCGACGCCGTCGCAGTTCAAGTACGGTTCGCACAACAGAAGGGCGCAGTATTTTGATTCCTGCTTTATGAGGTGCATTCTGAGAAATGCTAAATTGAACGCTGGGCAGTAGAAACCCTTAGGTTCGTAATGCTTCGGCCTGATGCACAGAAAGTTCGACCTCGGTTTAACGAAACCTGATTTTTCGATGTTCCCGATCTATCGAAGCAGTTTTCGTTTCCCGGCAAATGCCCATACGGTTCACAGCGGCATTCAACACGAGTTGAGGAACTAATTTCGCCCTCAAACCTGATTTAAGGAAAGTTTATTTGAAGTGACAAAGTGAAAAAATAGCGATTTCCTTCTAATTCTGACTGAGACGGGTGTTTATGAGAATAACAGAAAGCTGAGCTAGCTGACAGTGAACGTCGAGTGCGGGGACACAAAGAGAAGAAAGCGGACGACGTACTGCTTGGCGTCAGCGCAGTGTGTCTTCCACTCTCTTATTTTGTGTCCTCGCGCTGAAAGTTTACAGTCATAAATTTCGAACAAGCCCAAGCCTCCACCCTTGTGAGATAGCTGGTACGTTAAGGCGCCTGCACTGACGCTATCGCGTTAAGACATCGAGGTGCCATAGTTAGGGCCCAAACATTGTTTCGACGAGACCAGGTTGGCCAGCTCGACAAGACAAAAAGCAGCTGAAAATTGGAAAATCTAGCGATACAGTAGGTATCTTAATCCACGGGGCAGTAAAAGTAGTCAAAAGTCGGCACGTGTGCCTGAAAACAGTCGCGATCCTTTTTTTTTTCTGATGGCTAAATCTAAAAGCCTTTTGGCGAAAATGCAAGTAAATACGACGCGAGCATTCAAAATTTGAATTGCTGAGATATAAGCAGTACTTGCTCACTTTAACAATCATATAAATCATCATCATGAGGTGCCTTCTGCTCTTGCAAAAGTGGCATTCTCTTTATGTGTTTTGAACGAGTTTTCTGAAAAGCACTGGAAGTAACAGTGTTTGGCGACAATGAAAATGACTACAGCAGTGTGCGGAAAATCAGTGTCTGTGATTAAATCTTAAATTGTAGTATTATCGGGATGGTCACTGCCACTCGCTTTGACCGATATTTATTGCCCTGGCTCCTAGATTTCGCTGCCAGGGTTCACATCACTCCTTCGGGGCAGCCATGGAATCACTTCCCGGAGCAGCGCACGGGCTGGCCCTCTTAAACCTCGCAAGCAGGCCACAGCCACTCGCACTGCGCAGCATGCGGCGCTATCCCTAAACAAGAAGGGAAATATGGGCTAGTTGGTTATAGTTCATTTTCGATCAGCTTACAGCGCAAAAAAGACGAGGACGCAGACCAAGGATGTGACGACACGAGTTGAGAGTCAGCGCTCGTGTCGTCACATCCTTGGTCTGCGTCCTCGTCTTTCTTGCGCTGTAAGCTGATCGAAAATGTGCTATCTCTAGATAGCCGATGCGTGGTTCCCCCCAAGTAACTGGCACGATCATTCCTTGCGTGATGGCGGAATGCGAGCAGTTAGTTCTGAACTCAGACCGTACCTAATTACAAGATAAAAAAAAATCAGTTCGTCGGACATTCCGATTCCTAATGTCGTTGTATGCAGAGCACCCTCGATGCGCAACACGGAGCGCTTCCGATTGACCCCCTCACTGCAGGATCAGAGGCGCCTACCTGGTTTTGCATTGCCTCCGTGAACAGCTTACCTTTGCCCAATAAATGGTATCATGTGATGACGTAATCACGTGACGTCACGTGCGGTGACGCTGTATTGACGTCATAGTGATGTCCCCATGACGTCGTATGGGGACATCATCCCGTGATTATGGCTTCCTGTATATACTGGTGTTGTCACCGATATCGTGGGCCGCTTATGCCGCCGACGCGGGACGGCGTCAATTTTAGCATATGATGAGGCATCTAATGCTTTCACCTTAAAAACAGTTGACTTATATGAGGGAATAGCAGGTAAAACGTTGCCCAAGGAACAGCGTCAAGGTGTCAGTATCAGGTTGAGTGAGTCCACTGCAGGGCAAGTACCTTTCTCATGTTTCGCCAATTAGCCCGGTCCTGTGCTGGTTGCGGCCGCGTTATGCCGGCAGACTACTTAATCTCATCTGCACACCTAGCTTTCTGCCTTCCTCTCGTGAGTTTGCCTTCTCTTGGAATACAGTCCGTTAATGGCGCACTTACTAGCCTTTTTTTATTATTTGCAGATGATATAAGAAGCAACCCTAAGAAATAAACATTATTTTCAAACTTTTATGTCATACTGGCCGACGCAATATGTCAGCTAACGCGCGGCCATTTGAAAGAAAGTTTCTTTCGTATCTAATATATGGCTTATTTGAGAAGGCAAATGAACGTCAGGTATTCGAACATATCGATACAGATCTTTAGAATGAGTTTAATGTGGACGCCGACTCTGGTTTCAGGAGTTTTTGTTCCACGGCTACGTTTCAATACATGGTGACTGCATGGTGTGCTCACAAAAAAAAGGAATGCTTGGGACCAGTTTCGTTTTTGTAGCTCATAAACACACTTATTAGGGAAATAAACAAAAATATGGAATAAAGACAGTCATGTGTTCGCCGGGTCGATAGAGAAAGGTTGGAGGGCAGCGTGTTTGAGACCCCTTGATTATGGCCTACTTGTTGACGCCTTTCTTGGGATGCTTTGCCTCGAGCATGCGATATTCTATCTCCATAACATTCACACTGACAATCTTGACCTACAGCTCTCCACGCCATCGCATGTGCGTATCCTCCAGCAATGCCATCACACTAACATTGATGGGCGCATCAGCGTACCCATCACAGAAATTGTTCCGCCGCTTTATTTGGCCTGGTTTCACCGCTCGCGCGCTGCGGCGATGTGAAACCGGCTGTTGGCACTGCCAGTGCAAAGAAAGGCCTCTGTGCTTTCCGCTAGACGCCTTCAGCCAATCGAAGCACCATCTGAACCTTTTCTTTCTATGTTGGTTGAGTTGTTCTTTGCCTATTTTTTCTCTCCGGCTCTACAATTAAGCAGATCTCTGTTCCGGCCGAATACGCTACGCGACGGGCACATCTTTGCACCCTGTGGTTCAAAAATAATTTGTCATTGCGCACCAAACGTCCCAGCCATATTGGCGAGCATGTGAAATGCTTTGGAAAAAAATCGCGCTGATTTGTTGTATTGAAAACACCAAATTTCTACAATATCTTACAGAAAGAAAATGGATCACGTGGGAGCCTCCCGAATTTCGCAGAATGTCGTCTGACTGTTCTTTGTCTATTGACGGCAATGGAGAACTTCAAGAATTGTTTTCTTCCTTAAAACGGAAACCGTGATGATAAAACTTGCACACACGGGCTATATATTTCCTTTCATTTGAGGTATACAGATGAGGTTTCGTTGGAGCACCACATGGTGTAAATTGCATCTCAGTGTTGACCGAAATGATAATTTTCTGAAATCTTGGTTTATTTCTCTTAAAACTTCGAAACATCAATAATCTGAAAATATTTTTTACAACAAATATACCCTTTGTAATGTAAGTATTCAATAGTCAGATATTCATTCCTAGCACAATATTAAGAAGGGAAAATGAAAACTAAAAAAATTCCAGTAATATTAATGAGCTTTGAACACCTTAGGCAAACGCCTTTGCTAAGTATCTGAACCAAATTTGATATTCAAGCAAGAAACGACACTTATACGATATTCCCTTAATTTTGAAAGGATTCCATGTCACCGAATTTTTTTTTGCTCCCAAATATTCTGGCAATTCACTGGTTTCTATGCCAGAAATTAGCGCGCCTTTTTTTTTTTTGAAGTACATATGGTATGGTCGGCGAATTCGCTGGGACCTTTGGCGGGGAATGACCCTAATGGAAGTGTATGTGAGAAAACGCAGCATCACATAGATATTGCAGGTGTAAGACTATGAAGAAGCGCATTTGCACCTGACAGCGATAGCAATGCTTCTAATAGTGATAAAAGCGATTTGAACTAAATATTGAATCCGGCAGTAATGACTGATCTGTTAGAACAGTTATCGCACGAGAGAAGCCAAAAACGAAGAAATGATCCACAAGAGAGATCAAACTAGAGGCAAGGAAGCAGTTGTTTATATTTCGGAAAAAATGTAAATATAAAGAAAAACTTGCGTGATTCTACGAAAATTGATAATGTTATGAATGCGCGGCAGTGTACACAAATGAAAAGCAGTATACACTCTAACGTGCACAATAACAGCGGTTTTTAGACGATTTACAGAGTTCAAGACAAGAAGAATAGTAAGAGATTTACTTGTAGCCATGCTGAAGTAGTCGCAATATTTTTGGAAGTCATTACCGCCATTTATTCACGACTGAGTTAGCAACGGCAATTAGCTTTACATTCCATGAAATACGCTTGAAAGAATCCGATCCTCGAACGTCAACAGACATGGGCTCTTATATACCAAATAATAATTTTAACCCTCTGTTTCAAACTTCTGTAGCACCGTTTTAAAGCCTATGTCCAAACTTATCTACAAATGGCTTCTGGAGGAATGACACGAAGAGTTTCACGCAGTAGGGTAGTTTGCAGAAACACAGAACAGCAGAACTTTTTGTTGGGCTAGTCGGTGCATGAGACAAACACTTGGAGTCTGTGTCACTTCTTGTGTGTCTCGTTTGCGCCTTATTGCTTCCGTTAGGAGAGCAGCGGGTCGCTATAAGCACCAAACTTACTCTGAACAGACATGCTTCTGAAGGTGTTTACACCTTCAGAAGCATGTTCGCTGTTTACACCTACTCTCTTTATTCTTTTCTAGATGTGCGTGTGGGAGACCAGCCATTCAATGCCCTATCTTAATCGGCAAACTGCCGATGACATCGTTGCTTTTGCTCGAAAGGCTGTTTTCACGTATGGATGGAGATAAAGATACAGAATAAAAATTGTTTGTCTCTTCAGATGTTGTCATGGAAGTGCGATTGTGTCCTCGCTCAAGGCTACTAAACTAGACGAACGATATTAAGGAGTAACGATTTTCTGCTTGTCAGAACCACATGAAGTACGAGGCTCTGAAGCGAGACATATAATGGCGGAATTCAAATACGCGTGCTTGAAATGTATGCATATCTAAATTGACTGAACAAAATATGAAAGCGAAAGAAACGATAACTCGCATAGGAGGGAAACGAAGCCGTATCCTGCGCGATGTCATGCAAAATAGGCTACCATGGACTTTCATACCAACGCATTTGTTATTTTTTTACAACGAAGGTTGTTATGAGATCCGATTTTGGTACAGTAAGTTTTGTCAGTATAGTCATCCGCCGCCGTCAGTGTCCGTACGCGGTATCGCGGACAATGACAAAACGAATGTCCAGGATCCAGCGGGTTTTCAAGCCAGATCCACTGCATGGGGCAGTCGGGCATTCACAACAGAACCACGCCGGTGCTTGAAAATTCTCCGCAAAAAGACCCCATACGCGCGTCATGGAAGGCAAGGAATTAGATGTACAGGTGTTATATAGCATGGTTAAAATATAATCTACACGATATAAAATTTATTAAATATAATATATATATAGCGTAAGCATGACATAATGTAATATATACCGTAACATAAATGTAATATATAATATTAACAAGCGTTGTAAAATGTAAAATAGCCTGGTACAAGACCAAAATATTAACCAGGCATCACATAATGGCAATTTCGTAACGAGTGAGTGGTTTGAAGCTACGCAACCATCACAGAGGGCTTAGTTATAATTCTTCATCGTCATCAGCCACAGCATCAACAAATGTTTTGCAGATGTGTAGGGGCTCCTCGCTCCTCCGCACAATGAAGAATAATGACAGAGTGGCTACTCTAGAGCACTGCACGGGCCCGGGCCGGCCCGAAAGCCCGGGCCCGGCCCGGCCCGCGGGCCGGGCCGTCCGAAGCGTTTTCCGGCGGGCCCGGGCTGGGCTCGGGCTTCAAAGTGCGGGCCCGGGCCGGGCCCGGGCTTGAAGCCGCGGGCCTGGGCCGGGCCCGGGCTTGAAGCCGCGGGCCTGGGCCGGACTCGGACCAGCTCATTAAAAGGCGTAAGTCGGGCCTTCGAGCACACGCGAACGTTATGCATTGCATGGTCTAAGGTATACTGTGCCAAGCTGAAGTGACACGTACAAAGAGCTGGCTCTTAGTAAAGCTTAGCAATAAAAATAGAAAAACAGTTGAAGTGCTATTTTTTTCACCAGTATAGATATAGATTGGCACTGTATATTTTCACTAACGTTTCGTCTGCTGGACCAGACTATGTCAAAGTAACAAGTACATCATTGTGGGTTCCCTTATAAACACGCCAGATCACGTATATATATATATATATATATTTACATATATATATATATAAATATAAATATATATATATATATATATATATATATATATATATATATATATATATATATATATATATATATATATATATATATATATATACTAGCAGCACTAACACTGGGCCAGATCACGGTTGTTCCCATGGGAGGAATAGAGATTTCGGTCTTTTATTCTAGGTTGACACATACGGTACCGTTTCATTTATATTCCTTGGTATTACGTGCCAAAACCACGATATGATTACGAGGCACGCCGTAGTGCCACCGGATCAATTTCGACCACCTCGAGTTCTCTAACGTGCACCTAACGTGCACCTACACACGGGTGTTCTTGCATTTCGCCCCCATCAAATTGCCGCCGCCGTGGCCGCGGGAATCGCACCCGTGTCCTAGGACTTAACAGCGAAACAGCTTAACCGCTGAGCTACCACCGCGGGCAAAGTGCATGTACACACCAGATTTTCCGTCCGATCGCCCGCTACAAAGCGCACGGCATCATTAATAATCATCAACAACTAATATCCTCTAGCGGGCCCGGGTCGGGCCTGGTCATGAACAAGCGCGCCCTGGATAAGTTTAGTAAAGAATGCCCGGGCCCGGGTCGGGCCCGGGCTTGGGACGACGGGCCCGGGCCGGGCTTGGGCTGGGTACGGTCAAGTACGCCCGGGCCCGGGCCGGGCCCGGGCTTGGAACCACGGGCCGGGGCCGGGCTCGGGCTGCATAAAGCGGGCCCGGGCCGGGCCCGGGCCGTAAAATCCGGCCCGTGCAGTGCTCTAGGCTACTCTACTATTCCGCAATATTACGATGATTTATGGCGTAGTGGCTCACGTGCAACTGTACTCCTATTATTTTCCTCAAAGGAGTTTAGGACGAGTACTAGAAAGGCCCCTTTTCCAGATTCCGCTGTGGTTGTGCTGCGTCTCGTGGATTCAACTCCGCCAAATTTTAAGCTTTCCTTGCGCAATGAAAAAAAAAGAAGAGTAATGGGTTCCAAAGTGAATCAGTTGTTCTTGTTACATGCAGTGTGGACGTTGAGTGCATGCTTGACGAACACCAGCGCCGCAACTGAACGAACGAATCCACACTGCTCATATAGAGCCTAGTCACGATGCAAGTTCGTGACAAACAGGGCAGCGTTATTGGTAGAATTTGGGCTTGGTTAGATTTAACCAGCGGTACTTATAGGTTTGTTTCAGTGATATCCTGCAAGACAGTATTCAATAGTGCGCCCAAGAAACATGAATTGCTGAGATAAATTCGAGCTCTTGAGAATATTTACCCCTACAAGATAGTAACAGCACAGGGTCGCCAATTCACAAGGAATAGCAAAGAGATGTGAAGAATATTTTTACGGGGGAGAAGCTATATGCACAGGGTATATTTATCAACAAAAACGTACAACGCTGCCGCATTCCAAGCGGCTTCCGCTCAGCACTTCGTCGTCGTCATTCTCTGCCATCTTCGCCCGTGAGATGACCCGCCGGTGACAAAAGCACCGTCCCGGTGCGATCAGTGGTCGGAGCGAAAGTGGTGTGGCTTAAGTCGCGATACATGAACTATATCGCTAGCGATTGAGGCTGGCATTAACATAGGATTGAGTGGAGCGATCTCATATGCCACGTTAGTGAGCTTTCGCATGACGCAGTAAGGGCCAACGTAAAGGGACATCAGTTTTTCGTCGTGACGGTAGCCGCAGCAAGTCCAGCGACCCCGGTGAGTACTGCACCTCGCGGTGTCGGCGCCCGTAATCAAAGTTTTGATGAACCTGCGGGGCAAATAAGCGATTCCGGGTGACATAGCGGGCGATGTAAGCACGGGCATGCGTGTCACGAGCCTAGGCATTCGAAAAGTCAGCGTCAGAATGGAGCATGGTGTCCATGGGTAACGGCGGGGCATAGCCGAACGTAGGTAAAAAATGTGAAAATCCATCTGTGTCGTGACTCGAAGAGTTACAGTAAAACCTGGCGAATCTCGCGGGGTGACCAAAATATTCGTATCATCGGAAATTTGTATCACCCGAAAACATGGGAAATTAGTACGCGACAAAAGAAAGTTGGCATACCTTTCGATTCAGTGTTTCTCAGGGCCGCATCGACGTCATGAACGGCTCTCAATGATTGCCAGTAAAGTTTTTAGACGTCAACGATCATACTTGTACTCCTAAATATACAGTGCATGTGCGCGTGTGTAATTAACGAACCAGATATGTTGTGACCCGTGACCGCTAGTGGCCCCTTCCTAACCTTATTACGCTTTCCTGCGTGACACCAGAGCAGTGCGGCGAAGGTGACCTAAAAAGCGCTTTGCAGGAAATAGATGAAGGAAAGAAAATTTTAGAATCGCTGTCCTTTGATGCTGTTATTTTCTTATCGCGGTGGTGTTGGAGGTGCTTTTTGTGAGAATTATGGCCATGGCCGCACAATCGGGTGGTTTGCTCAAAATTCGGGAGTCTCCCGTGCAAATGGAAGAGTTGGCAGGTGTGCGCGTATGTTGAGAGGCCTAGCTCCTTCGCCAAGACCGTCCGCTTCGTCTCTTGAGCTCTTCGTCCACCTTTCATGGGACTTATTGACGGACCCGCAGCCCAAGTTTCAGTCTTGTTTAATAGAACGTCTTATTGCGTGGACATGGCTTGCATCGACGTGGCAAGCACTTGTTAACACAGCACAAAGAGGCTGCTACCTCGAGCGCAGGAGCACGCGTCAAAGCGTCGGGAAAAAAAAACGCGACGTCAACGTCATTTGCAATATAAACGTGAAAGTGCATTGAGGCCTCCAAGGTTCGCGCACGCCATCTCGGAAGCAACGATGCACCGTCGATAGTCGCGCAGCGCGCATGCCCGCGCGTGACTGCCGTGCCTTCCCCGACAGCGCGGCCAGCACCTGTTCATTCTGGTGCGCTAGCGTACGTTCGTATCAAACGTTGCGGTTTGAAACTCTGTTCGCCACAACCGTACTCCAATGCATTGCAGGCTAATGAGCCTTAGCCGCGACCACTGAAAAATTCGTATCACCCCGAAATTCGTACGAGCCGTGATCGTATCACCTAGGTTTTACTGTATATGCAAACGTCCCAGAAGGTAGGTTGATGTCTCAGTCACGGTGGTCCTGAGAGACGTACATTGCAAGCATATCTGTCGGGGTACGGTTCAGGCATTCGGTGAGGCCGTTCGTTTGTGGGCTGTACGCTGTAGTGAACGTGTCATGGGTCGAGCAGGATCGCAGGAGGTCGTCGACTACTTTACATAGGAAACAGCGGCCGCGGTCTGTGATCAACTGACGAGGAGCACAATGGCGCAGAACGAAGTAATGAAGAATGAAACCGCCTACATCAGTAGCGCAGCTGGTGGTAAGTGCCCGTGTGATGGCATACCACGTTTCGTAGTCGGTAGCGACAGCAACCCATCTATTGCCGGTGACCGACATGGGAAAAGGCCTTAGAAGATCGAGGTCGACTCGGAAAAAAGGTTCGTTTAATATTTCAATTGGCTGAAGGCTGCCAGCAGGTGATAGCGCAGGTGTCTTGCGCGTCTGACAGAGGTCGCACGCCGCCACGTACTGTCACACAGAGCGGTGGCCAGGCCAAAAGATTCGCCGGCGAATGCGGTCATGCGTCCGTGACACCCCTAGGTGTCCGGCTGCGGGTGCATCATGAAGTTGGGCCAAAACCTCCGAGCGGAGATGCGCAGGAAGAATGAGCAAAAGCTCAATACCATGAGGGCAGGCGTTGTAGCGGTACATCCTTGGCATCGATTTTCTGTCCACGCACGCTGCCCTTACTGACGGGTCCGCAGGACTTCTTCGGTTAGAACTCCCTTCGTTCTCAGATACCACCCCTGCCGGCCCACCCCTTTTCCGCTCCAGCGAGTTTCTTCGACTTCCGCCGCAAGCCGCAGTTCAAGTCCAGCTCCTGCCATTCCCACCAGTACCTGATGGCGATTATGTTGCTGCTCCGTTTCATGACGTCGTCATGACGCGCAATGTCGCGCTCCCCAACACGGTGGTGACAGCTACAGACAATCGAACTTTGTTTCCGATCCTCAATTTTCGCTTCTTGGAGCAAGTTCTTCCTCTCGGTATATCACTTGCGCATCCTACACCAATGGCCGATCATACAGTTTCCGCCTTAACCACAGACTCGCCACCCGATTTTTCATGGACGTCATTCTCGCCATCTTCGCCCCTGACATTATTACCTTTACAATATCGCAGCAGGCACAGGATCTACAAATGCCAACATATAGCAAAGAAATTTCTATAAAAATATATGTAGTAGCTGTTTGGCTGAAGGAAATAACTTTATAGCGAGTCCTGCGAGTAAGTGCGGCGGTCCAAAGGCACCGCGTCGGTGACGGCCAGCACTTCCTGGGTTCAGGCATCTTCCGCGGCCGTATATAAGGAATGTCCACCAGACGGGCAAAATGCGCAAGTAGTAACTTTTGGAGCCTCAAATACGTAGGAGATCAATCATTTATCAAGAACGGGAAAAAAACGTGGGAGTAGTTTGGTGGAACAACAACCCTTGGTTACAATGTAAAGAAACAGACGTAATCTAACACGAATTGCTGGATAAGAACTTTTCTACTGAGCTGAACAGCAAGAAGGCGTCTTGGGGTGAATAATTATTTCTTGCAGCCAGCAGTTATGAATGTAGTGACGAAACTCAATTTTGGAACAAAGATGATGAAAATTCATGAAAGTAAACAGCGCATAAATCAAGACGATGCACACAGGAAGAAAAGAGAACAGGCGTCGACTTTCAACTAAGCTTCTTTAATCAGGAGTAAACATATAAACAGCGCACCGCTGAAGCGGCGCATGCGCAAAGAACATTTGCCTCTTCCCTCGCTCAAAAACCAAAGCGAACATATGCCACATGTCTCATCTTATTCCAAGATATGCAAATTCCTTATCATGTAGTGTCACCGACGCCTGACTGACACATGCTTGCGACAGTTTAGAGATGTGTGCGGCCTCAACAAGTGCACGTGCTTTCTTGCTTCTGTTTTTGTACAAAATTGTAGTGGAACCGAAAACGGGCGTACACTCACACTGGCGGCAATGCAGTGATAAATGTGAGCTTGCCGGGCCTTTCAAGGAATTGTGATGCTCCCTTAATCGCACATTAAGGCACCGCCCCGTCTGGCCCACGTAAACGCGGTTACATGACAGAGGTATTGAATAAACAACGCAGGAGCAGCAAGATACGTAGCTATGGGCATGCTTTACAGAGCAACCTACCCTTGCATCAACCTCTTAATTCTTTACGCGGCGGTCCGCCTTTACACACAGTCTGCTCAACTTATTTCGCGCCGAGATCAAAACCCGTACATCATAGTGGTTGGCAACCTTCTTGAGTCGGTGAGTAAAACCATGGATATATGGTATTACAGCGACTTGCTTGCCTGTTGCCTGGGGTGGCTTGGGTTCATTGGCGCTGCCTTTTTTATTTTCTTAAGTATTGCCCGTTTACTTGTTCGAGCAGTGCTGCAGCCTCGCCTTATTTATTCGGCTCAATTTCAGCACCTTATAGTGAGAGGTTGGGTCCGTTTAGAATGCATCAACAGAGAAGCGATGCGCGTCGTTACCGGGCTTCCACGATGCACACCTATCCCGATACTTCAGGAAGAGGCGCAACTAAACACCATCGACGAGTTGATTTATCAAAGCCGACAAGCAAGGGGACTCAAGCCGTCATTTCTACCACCTGCTGCTGACTTAGCGGCATATATGGGCAATCCAGTGTCTGTCTCGCCACCTTCAATAGTAAGCCTTGCACCGTGGGATCACCGGCAACTAATGGATAACAAACCTATTGGCCGCCTCCGAAATCCAGTCCCTCGTCCAATGACTACCATCCGGCGCCACATTGAAGAAGCAGATGCCGCACTCCCGACAGGATCACTGGTGGCCTATACTGATGCGAGCTGCACGGACACGCAGGTGGTTACGTCAGTCGTGGTGCCGGGGCACCAAAACCTGTGTGTCAATCGATTGTACCTCCTGAGAGCTCCGGTTCCAAAGGTCAGTGCTGAACTTCTGGCAATACGACACGCAACAAAGTTGGTGAGCGCGGCTTCCGCATCGTCGTCATCCTTTACTATATACGCACAGACTCTACATCAGCCATAAAGGAGCTCCGCAAGGTATATAACGCGCACACTTTCGCAGGTGATATACAGCGTATAACTGCACAGATGCCTGGCCAGATAAGGATACAGTGGATACCACGGGACACCATTTCTGCTCACATACAAGCTGACACCGCCACCCACAGTGAGCTGCCACGTACTCTAGAAGCGCCTTTCCCAAGTGATCCCCGGGGTGAGTTCCTCCACCGCAAGGAGATTCTCCGCCGCACCACACGAGATTTAATTCCACCGTGTGGTTCAAACCTCCCAGGCGGGCTTACCCGCCCGGAGGAGGTGGTGTTGCGAAGACTTCGTGTGGGGGCAGCACTTACTCCGTCGGTAACATATGCCTGGCCACAACATCTGCATGGACCATTTGGGGATACTTGCCCATTCTGTACCACCGAAGCGTCCGCGGTTACAATCAAGCACCTGTTGTGGACATGCCCTGGCCTGAATCAGATACGGCGGCGCTACCTGAGAACAGTGGGCCTTCATCCGACAAGACCACCAGATTATGATTTGTGGCTCTATGGGCCCCACCATAGAGCATTGTTGATGTATATAGCGGAAGCCGGCCTCTACCTGTATATTTAACTATGTATGCCGTTGGGCAAACTCTCGAAATTAAAAAAAAAAGTATCTTCTCGCAAGTAGCAGAGAGCAACTCTTGCGGAAAACCAGCTTCCGTCAATTTCTTCACCTGACCAGCGAAACTGGATGCCACCAAATGATGACAAGATTTGGTCAACGCACAGTGAAAGCAGGAATGAGCAATAGCATGTTTTACTAATTTTGTGTGACCTGAACTGTACTTCAACAAAGGTTTTACCGACCTGGGTGCGTACTGCCAGCAAACATGATTCACTGTGAACACTAGCTTTAAATCAAGGAACTTAATTGAGTCGTCCTTCCAAATTTCAGAGGCAGAGCGCAATTGAGACAAAGGGCAATATGGTCGAATTCTGGTTACGGTAAGAACCACTGAATATTAAGAATGTCAGCCAAACTTTGTGATAAACGTGGGAAACTCCTTAGTAAGGCAGTTTGGCCACTTCTAAGCTGCCAGGTAGCGTAGCATAGTAAACCCGCCATGGTGGTCTAGTGGTTGAGGTGCTCGGCTGCTGACCCGCAGGTCACGGGATCGAATCCCGGCCACGGCGGTCGCATTTTTGGTGGAGGCGAAAATTGTGGAGGCCCGTGTACTTACATTTAGATGCATGTTAAAGAAACCCACGTGGTAAAAATTTCCGGAGCCTCCACTGCGGCGTCTCTCATAATGATATCGTGGTTTTGGGACATTAAACCCCAACAATTATTAGCAGAGTATAGGGCTGAGCCCCATAAAATGCGACCGCTATTCGCACCTAAAACGAATTCCAGGGGGCGCTGCAAAGTTAGGCAGCACTGGCAAAGCTGGCGGCGGCAAGGAGGTCTATGTGTGGGTTGTTGCTGCTGTAAATACCGTGTTTCCAAGATTGCGATGTAAAAACGTGGTGTCTTGTCGAAGGTGAGAGTGTACTTGGTGCCGAGTGCCTCATTTTGGTTGTCGCGAAGGACAACATCGACGATAAAATGAATGTTGTTGCACTGTGCATGTAAACGTCTGGCGTGAATTCGGAGTCACATGGAATCCCAGTGCGGCTGCAAAGTGGTTTTGTTGAACCTGTGATCTTCGATGGCCAATCCTCCTGCACTGCTGGCTTTTTAGCGAAGCGCAAACGCGTATTAGCCGTTGTCGTCTACTGCTACAGGTAAGTGCTGCTGCGCTGTCACGGGCTGTGTCAATCAGCAAGGCAGGCACTGTTCGGCAGTGTTTTGAAGGTAGGTGGGTTAACGCACTCGGTATCGTTTAGCAAATGCTGATTGCCTAGAGCATCACGGCGACATGTTAGCATTTTGCAGCAATTTTGTCAACCTCTTACTTTATCGCGTTCTTCTATAAATGTGTTCAAATTCAAAGAACTGGGCTGTCATGGTACACCCAGCGAAATAACGTTTCATGTACGAGAAGAGGCGGATAGAAACAATGACTACTAACTACTTATAAAATGATCGCAGGAAACTTGTTCATTTTTTGCAATGCGCATAGCCTTATTTATTTGTCTGTTTGTGCGTGCTTGTGTCAGCTGATCCGCACCCGTGAGCGGGACTGTGGTGCTCGCAAATCCTGCCGCTACAGCAGTGTATCGTTATAGGTTTGTATAAATTGGCCCTTTCCTGCTGCCTAAACCCTATGATAAGACAGGCATACTATACCAATGTTCCACAAATCAAGGAAATCGAGCACGCAACATCTATTGGGCAAGCCTCAAAGCTACTATACGTGATAATATAGCAAGCATCTCAGGCCTGCCTTGACGCCACGCAGCAAGCACGCTGACATCCACACTACGAAGATTTCGGTTTTACCCGCCGCTGTGGCACAGTGGTTATGGTGCTTGAATGCTCATGCGAAAGACGGGGTGTCGATCCCAGTTGCCGCGGTCGAATTTTGATGAGGTTGAAATGCTAGAGGCATGTGTACTGTGCAATTTTCGAAATCCCCAGCTCGTCGAGATTATCCGGAGACCTCCACTACGGCGTCTCTCGCAGCTTGTATCGCTTTGTGACGTTCCCACGAATCGATTCCGATACATTCCAGCTGTGTTATCCTTAGGATTCGTTGGTGCCGTTCGGAGAGTGCAACAAATTTTTAGCACTGCGGCGTAATACTTGTTGCTGAAGTGCCGAGAACAAACAACCATCGTTGGAGTAACTTTGCTGATGAGGCGGTTAATTATTTACGCCGTTCTTCACGGTTCACTAAAAAAACGTGAACTCGTGAAAAGGTACTACCCCGCCTTTCTACCTCGCTTATGTGCATATCGAAACGCAGAAAAGCAGCTTCACAACGCATTTTTTTCTTTGCTGACGACGAATCCATCCGCCAGAACCGCTACCGCACGTGCGAAAGTGAATGTCGTCCGCTAGAAGGATCTCAATAGCCTGTTTCGCGCTCTCTCCGCTATAGGTGGCGTATTGGCTCAAATTATTCGTGAATTACGATAAGGAAATTTTATCACTTAATCTATACGGGGGCGCGACGGGCTATTGCTTCACGCCATCATCGGGCTTTATTTCATTGATGTATTGAAGCCAGTAGCGCCTTACCGTTACGTTTACATGATGTCTGATGCGATCACACCAATGCCTAAATAAGTGCCTAACACCTAATTTACATTCATGCAGAGAACAACCTCGGTATGTGTGTAAATGTGTGCCACCGCTAAATGGGGACAACGGTGACGTATAGTGGTGAAGAGCGTCCCTTTTACCAGCTGATGTGGTGTACATTGCAAAGGGAAATAATCCGGAATATGAGTAAATCTCTTGAAGTGCTACGAATTCGTACTATAAAAAAGATCAAGTGAAAAGGGTGTCTTTTTGTCCAACAACGATAATTGTCATATGGCTTGGCTGAGTTTCCTTTCTTGAAAACTCGGCGCTCTGCCCTTTTCTATGCTTTGTCACGCTTTGTCACGTTCACGCGTTTGCCGTTCGTGACCAGGAAATGCCGGTGGCACGGTGATAATGCAAGGAAAGGCACGCAAGTTCGTGATTATTATGCAATAAAAAGGCGCCCTTTTTACTCGTACTTTTTCTACAGCGGAGTTTTTTAAGCCTTCTGTAATCTGTCAAATGCAAAAAAAAAGCTCTGCGCCGCGATGACGTCACCAGGCGTTGCGTAGCAATAGGTTGCACCGCGGTGTGCCTGCTTGGCTAGCCTATAGACGTTTTTTTCGTGGGCGCCGCCAGATTGCCTAATGGGTGGCACCATCTCTGGTCTGGCAACCCACTGGCATGTGCAAAGCTCCGCGTTTATATAGAAGGTATGCGTAAGGCTCCGGTTGCAGTCGGTTTTTTTTGCGTTCAGGCGCGCTCAATTTCCTTTCAAGAGATGCGGTCTGCGTAGGAGATGAGTCTGTGAGACGTCTTGAAAAGGTTTGGTCTGTTGAGGGTCAATGATGTTAATATACGGCGACGCGAACGTGTCGCAAGTGGTCGATGTCGCAACTTTTCGCCACACTGTCTGTTGGAAAACCACCTCAAATATTTGGAGACGTACATGCGGTCGTACGTGAGCACGCAGTCTCGATTTCATGGCGCGGCATCTGTTTGTTGCTCACAAACAGGTGCCTTTCTTGTTTCTCAACTTTTAGGTGTCCGCTTATTACTCGCTCGTTTATTGCCCACCGGTGTGGACGAAGTTAGAGCTGTTTACAGGGATGTGCTCGTACATATAAAAACGGTGCTGACGTTGACGTGCCGGCGCGCTTCTTTTTCTTTTTTTTTTAGGAGTCGTGATGATTGTATTTCAGCGGCGATAAGATGACGACGGTTGCAGAGTTTCTTCTGCCGGTGAGGCATGAAGCGCGCCCGGATTCGAGTTTTAATCGGCATCGGAAGTGATTCGCGTTGTTTTTTTAATTTTATTTTCGTTTGTTTTTGTTGTTTTATAACTTGGTATACCAGATGTACTGTTCTTGCGAAATTTTTGCTGTCGTTCGGAAAGCTAAGGAGCAAAACTGGCAGTTCTAGAAACAATAGGCAAGCGTAATAATGTGGTTTTTGTACCGCACTTAGAAGAGAATTAACTATGTTGTATATCATTGCGCGACTTGTCGGACACGGTTCTTGAACACGTAAAAATTTGTCTTCCTGAGGTAGTTGTGCTGCACACGAAGCGACTGAATTCTTTTTTCTTTTGCTACTCGGCTTTCATATCGCGCATCGTATACGATACACCCCGCTCTCTTACGGAAGTTGTAACATGACGACAGAGATCTCGCCACGTGCTTTTGATGTAGTGTTCATTGAATATTCAGGCTTTACAAGGCTGGTACGGAGCAGTATTTAAATGTACGATGCAAGTTAGCCCGCTACGAAGTTAGAGATTTCTCGTCCGTGCTAATACCGGTATACATCAACTGCAATGATCACCCTGTTGAATCAAGCTACGAAAGTAATTGTTAGACCAAACATGTCATGTTAAAAAAATTCGGCAGATCCCATGTACCATGGGAGTCGATGTTATGCGAAGCATGCGGCGGGAAGGTGACAGTGGCGTAAATTTTTTACTGAGCGAAACGTTGCAAAAGGACGCTAAAGATTTGTATAAATTTTATACGCACACATATATCTTGAAGAGCCGCATATGTGTTTTATAAACAGTCGTTTACAGCTGGGTAACGTTACCACAGGCAACGTGGGTATTACCAACACCAGAAGCGATAACCTGATATGTAGTGCTTATACTTGTCCCTTATGATGGAGAATGCACGCACATTTCACGAGTCCGTGTGCATGTGTGAAAGAAGTTCTTGACAGTTCTTGAACAAGGTCATCATCACCGTGATCAGTGCGCAACAGTAGCTGGTCATGACTTGTTATCGGATCCGGTCGGGATTGCAGTGACGAGGGGCCCATGTGTAGTGAATCATGAGGTATAGTACAGCTGTTGTAATTTGGGGATGCCTCAATCATTTCATCGACAAATTGTCTGTCGATAAAGCCGGCGACATGTCGGAACCTGAAGTCATCCTTCTCGTTGGTGAGGTATAGGCTGTCGAGGCTGGAAGGCCTGGATGGTGCTACGTAGATCAACATCAGCGGATGACACTTGTCGTATTCGTAGACTACCTGTGCGTATGTGGCCTACGTAGCCTAGTATACAAAGCGGTTGTCAATCAATCTGGCATCATCCTCGGTCAGCATGAGGCCACTGCCCAGCCTCGTAAGAAATGAAGAGGGCACTGCGTCGTCCTGGCGGACTAAGTACACTTTACGGTGCGGTGATATGAATATCACACGTCACTTTCGTTAATGTATTCTTACGGGGTCGAGCAGTGCTTCAGTATAGCTTGCTGAATCATAGGAACACAAAATTAATGTTGATTAGACTGAAACAAAAGCGGAGCCAACTCTGGAACCACAGACGTTATTCTGATATGACGCCTGTACCGTAGGAGTACACATCGTAGGAATATCATGTAGTGTTTATTGCTTTCTTGTAAAATTAGATAGCAAGCACCACAACCACAGTTGACGTTGCACCGATATTGCGAATGCATAGCCTATTTTTCCAAACCAGTTTATAGACCTGGCGTGGCTCTGTGGTAGAATACCTGATTGCCACGCAGACTGCTTGGGTTCGATTCCTGCTGGGTTCCTAACTTTTATTCTTTCCATTCGTCGGGTCAACGCTGCCGATGCCGGTTTTAAATGCGAAGCATTTCTTAGCGAACTTCTGCGACTTTGACCCTATCTATCTATCTATCTATCTATCTGGCCGCCTACGACTTTGTGCTCTCCTGGTCGCTTGGTTAATCGAATGTGCACCAAAATTGGTATGGCGTAACATGACTGTATGACGAACATAAATGACAAGTCATAACATGAAAATCATGACACGAATGTCATGTACAGCATGATTTACATGCTACGCTCATGGTGCGCTGGCGGCCGTTTCGCTAGCTTGATATACACCAAAATTGGTATCTTGTGACGTGACTGTGTGACGAACATAAATAACACGAGTTAACATGAAAATCATGACACGCATGTCATGTACAGCATGACTTACGTGCCACGCTCATGGGGCGTTGGCGGCCGTTTCGCTAGATTGATATGCACCGAATTTGGTATCTAGCGACGTGACCGTGTGACGAACATAAATAACACGAGTTATCATGAAAATCATGACACGCATGTCATGTACAGCATGACTTACGTGCCACGCTCATGGGACGCCGGCGGCCGTTTCGCTAGATTGATATGCACCGAAATTGGTATCTTGTGACGTGACCGTGTGAAGAACATAAATAACACGAGTTATCATGAAAATCATGACACGCATGTCATGTACAGCATGACTTACGAGCCACGCTCATGGGGCGCTGGCGGCCGTTTCGCTAGATTGATATGCACCGAAATTGGTATCTTGCGACGTGACCGTGTGACGAACATAAATAACACGAGTTATCATGAAAATCATGACACGATTGTCATGTACAGCATGACTTACGTGCCACGCTCATGGGGCGCTGGCGGCTGTTTCGCTAGACTGATATGCACCGAAATTGGTATCTTGTGACGTGACCGTGTGAAGAACATAAATAACACGAGTTATCATGAAAATCATGACACGCATGTCATGTACAGCATGACTTACGTGCCACGCTCATGGGGCGCTGGCGGCCGTTTCGCTAGATTGATATGCACCGAAATTGGTATCTTGTGACGTGACCGTGTGACGAACATAAATACCACGAATTATCATGAAAATCATGACACGCATGTCATGTACAGCATGACTTACGTGCCACGCTCATGGGGCGCTGGCGGCCGTTTCGCTAGCTTGATATACACCAATATTGGTCTCTTCCGACGTGACCGTGTGACGAACATAAATAACACGAGTTATCATGAAAATCATGACACGCATGTCATGTACAGCATGACTTATGTGCTACGCTCATGGTGCGCTGGCGGCCGTTTCGCTAGCTTGATATACACCAATATTGGTCTCTTACGACGTGACCGTGTGACGAACATAAATAACACGAGTTATCATGAAAATCATGACACGCATGTCATGCACAGCATGACCTACGTGCCACGCTCATGGGGCGCTGGCGGCCGTTTCGCTAGATTGATACACACCAAAATTGGTATCTTGCGACGTGACCGTGTGACGAACATAAATAACACGCATGTCATGTGCAGCATGACTTACGTGCCACGCTCACGGGGCGCTGGCGGCCGTTTCGCTAGCTTGATATACACCAATATTGGTCTCTTACGACGTGACCGTGTGACGAACATAAATAACACGAGTTATCATGCAAATCATGACACGCATGTCATGTACAGCATGACTTACGTGCCACGCTCATGGGGCGCTGGCGGCCGTTTCGCTAGATTGATATACACCAAAATTGGTATCTTGCGACGTGACCGTGTGACGAACATAAATAACACGAGTTATCATGAAAATCATGACACACATGTCATGTACAGCATGACTTGCGTGCCACGCTCATGGCGCGCTGGTGGCCGTTTCGCTAGCTTGATCTACCCCGGAATTGGTCTTGCGCGACGTCACTGTGTGACGAACATAAATAATAGGAGTTAACATGAAAACCATGACACGCATTTTCCTCAATGACATACAAGGCGATGTATGCAGCTCTTTGCTGGGTGCTTCGCATTACATCGATTCCCACAATGCGTGGGATCTGCCGGCTTTTTCTTAACGCTCTCGCATTTATGTTACCAATGTCTGTTCTCGCCGTTCCTGGGTAGATATAAACTGTCAATCACCTGTGGCGCATACCCGTACACTGCGGCCCGTGGTAAACGGGTATGTGCCACGCGTGTCTGGAGGAAAGGGTTTGACGACGTACGCGACAGGATTTTCATGTTATTCATGTCATGACCGGACAGTCATATTCGTCAGATCCTCTTACCCTCCCATGCCAATTTTGATCTACACCAAGTTAAGGAGGCGGTGATGAGAGCACCCAGACGTAGGCGGCTAGATAGATAGATAGATAGATACGTAGATAGAAACGCTCAAAGTGCCAAAGGTTCGCTAAAAAATGCTTCGCATTTAATATAATAATAAAACGAAGCGAAAACAAACTCAGGTGATTACTCGAGTGGTGCTCATATATTTTGCACTTTACCGGACAGGCCCGTAATTGACCGCCTACGTTTGTTAGCAAATCTGGCCATAATCGATTGTCATTTGACTACGTGGAACACTAGGAATTCCGGATATATTGGAGCACTTACAGATTTAGAACCTGTAACGTAACACAAACGATGTACACGCTGTTTCAGACTTAGGGGAAAACTTGGAGCGCATCGCAATATGCTTCGAGTTTTCCTCTAAGTGTTAAACAACTTGTACCTCGAAGAGTTTGCAACCGCACACGCTCTGCGTTTGGTGATGCACGTCGCATGCTTATTCAGACAGCAGTTTCTAGTTTTCAGTAGTTGCTAGAACGACCAAGAAACGGCACAGTGGTTTCCCGTTGAGTTTTCGCTGGCTGACATCGCAATAAAAGAGAACAAAATCCGTAGGTCGACCTGAAACACGAAAGAATTGTTCGAAAGCGCCATTCATCCAAGCACCGACCCGCACACTCCGCGCCGTCGCGCACGAGCCAGAAAGGAGGAAAGCGCTGGTTGCCGGTCTGGTCCTCCTCGTGCGATGCGACGGTCTATGCACTGCTTCACTACCAGCCGGCCTGTCTTGCCTGTCTGCCTACTTCGCGCAACCGCTCGGTCATGCTAGATGTGACGTCACGGCAAACTGCGCATGCGATTCAACGTAGCGTGAAAAGCTGGCACGTGGCGATGGCGCGCGGCGCCATACGCACACGTAGAAGACCACAGAAAGTTCTTAATGCCGATGAGGAGTCCGTTAACCGGGAACCGCGGCGCGCTGCAAGCGAGACTGCTGGACTCGACTCGTTTAATTAACCCTTTGTGGGACAAGGAGACACATACGTCCCACTTTTCAGTCTGCACATAAGAACTTTCTCCCACATCCCCCATTGCAATTAGCGCAATGGTAAATCACTCATGTCTTAACTGAAGCTTCGTGACCTGGAAGACAATTCTCTTACCATGCTTTCGAAGGGCGAGAGGAGTGTTACAATGGCGTTGAATTTTGTAAATGTTTTATGATAGCTTCTCAATTTTCCTCTTCTTTGGATAGAAAGAACCTACCAATCAAAATGCGAAATAGCTTCCTCTTTTTCGGGTTTCTCAGAGAGACCACTTTTGTTTCAGTCATCACGCGTTTTTGTAAACTTGCGCAATATCTTGACTGATAAATGCATTAAAACACAATTCTCTGCGAAATCGCCACGCTCAACCCTCAGCAAAATTGCGGATGTTGGTCCGCGGAAATATTTTTCTTGATATCATATACCTCTTGAAAAGTAGGCACACATTTAGGGACAACATGCGTAGTCCACAATTTCGACGGCCAAAGCAAGGACAGGCAAATGGAGAAAGAAATGGTTGGTTCATGTGTTGAAGTAAGCTTCACAGCAACAGACCACAGCGCTATGAAGGCTCATAAGAGCTGCAGGTGCAGCTATCGTTCTACCACTGCAAATGAATAATAATAATAATAATAATAATAATAATAATAATAATAATAATAATAATAATAATAATAATAATATCTGGAGTTTAACGTCCCAAAACCACCATATGATTATGAGAGACAACGTAGTGGGGGGCTCCGGAAATTTCGACCACGTGGGGTTCCTTAACGTGCACCTAAATATAAGTACACGGGCATCAAACATTTTTGTGTCGATCGAAAATGCAGGCGGCGCGGCCGGGATTCGATCTCGCGACCTTCGGGTCAGCAGCTGAGCGCCATAAACAATAGACCACCGTGAGTGCCGCTCAACTTTCCTCTGCGCAACTTAAGAATTGATACTCTGCGCCACTTACTTCGGCCATTTCATCCCAAATACCCCTTGAAGCAACCTCGAGCTTCAACCCTTCATGAGTCAGTGGGGCAGTGTTTTCCCACTTTTTGAAAACATTCATAAGTCAGCGGGACATATATGTCCCACTTTTTTCAGTAACTTGCTGGCTTGATTTTGATGAAATTTGTTTTACACCACAGCTGGCGTTTATATCATACTGTCAAAAATATAGGCAAACCTACAAATAGTTAAAGGGACACTAAAGTGAAACAATCATTCGCCTTAGATTGGTAAATTGTACTCTCTTAACTCGAGTGTCGTCCATTTCAGCATCATATGTTTATTAATAGACGAGAAAATGAAGGTTGTTCCCGCGCGTGATGTGACTGATATTAAGGTGTATTTTTCGTGTATTGGCGACATTGCCTCAATATAATTTCCAGAAACTTGGTACATTAAATCTATGACGCCCTTCAGAGGACTATTTACGGATTAGGAACTACGTATGACCTTGTAGAAACCGTCAAAATCTATGACGTCACGGCGTTTGGTGCGGGAATTTTAAGGTGGCGTTGCTACCCGCATTTTCTTTTCGTGCGTTCTTTCGCTTACCAGGCGTTTTCTCGCGGTAAGAGTGGTGTTTTCGGTATTCTAAAATTGAAGCTTACCATTACGCGAAAGGTCTCTTTAGTTTCCCTTTAATGTAGTCCACAATTTAGAACGGCGGAAAAGGGAAGAGGAGACTGTGCTGGACTCGACTAGAACTTGGCATAGCTTGGCATTGCTTCGCATAATTAGCATTACGTCAGTGGCCTGGACACGCAAGGAACCGATCAGCTCCGTTTGCCTTTACCCTTGCGCTACATGTGCAAGCTGAGCACGGCTTTTTTTACAGTGTACTTGAAGGTTTTGTTCATTGCCATTCATGGGAGCAAAACTGAACTATAGGGGCCTACATATAAAAACACACCATGAGAGTGAAGTTGCATAAACAGTGGCGAATGACGTGACGTGGTAACCTTACTAAGAATAAGTTATCTGCACACATATGAACTAGAAAGTGAGGGGTTTCATTTTGTGTCTCTTGGCACAGCGAGGGGAGGGGAAGGGGGGGGACGGAGTCGGAAAAAGGTGAAAGTAGTGATTAAAGCACGGAGACCACAGAACAAGCAACAAAACCATAGAGGCGGGTGTGGCTCGGGATCGGGCAGCCTGGGAAAGCAAATGACTAGATCAAAAAAACTGGGGAGGGGCGGAGCATGTAGGGAAGGGTGTTTCAGCTCCACTAACGTGAAACCTGGAGAGGAGCGAGCGTGCAGTGTGCGCAGGTGTTAAATATTAACTATTTACTGCTTTACTCGCCACCGTTCCACTAACACATTATCACTTTGCAGACGTCATTCAAGAAGTGCCGTTTCAAATAGATGACTTTGCTCAAGCGATGCACGTTTGTGTCTCTGGTTTTAGAAAAGAGGCTTGAGCGCCTTGCAAAATTTCGTCGGGGACACTGACACCGCTGCTAAGCCAAACGTACTGTTTTAGGCGGTAACGACGAGCTTTTAACTCATAAGGTGCTTAGTAAGGACTGGTGGTGAGTAGTGGGATTTCCCCATTTTTGTGGTGCATACCCTTTTATGATGCACCGTGATGGCGACTTGACATGCCGACAACGGGAGACCTTCAGGCAATAGTCGGAAAGACTGTCGCTCCACCGTCTCAGTGATGACGTAATCGCCACCGCCTTGTCTATTTTAGCGGCCATCCAGTAGGGAATTTGTTGTAGAGTCGATGGCGAGCCATAATGAAAGCAGCCAGTGGCAATCGTGCGGAGTACCCCCCCCCCCCCCACCCGGATTCCCAATTTTTTTCGCGCCGGTAGCCGCGAGCAGCCGTGCTCCGTGGCCGCCATATCGGAGCCCGTCTAAGCCACCGTTCTTCATACAAATTTCCGTAATGTTCCATTACGTCAAGCGAGCATTCGCCGGCGTGCGCAGTTTCTGCGGTGTTTGCGTTTTGTGCGCTCTTGCCGCCGTGATGGTTAACGACACGCACCATTCGTACGTAATGCAATTGTGCATGGATATTTCAAGACCGGCCGAGTTCCGCAAGATTCTTCCATGCTCCAAAAAACTACAGGTGAGCATGTGGTTTGCGCTCGAAGCAACACATATAATGCTTCATTGCAGTTGGGCAACAGTTATTGTTTTTAAATATGACTGAATCGTGAAGAGCACGATATACATGTTGCAGTTAATATCACTGTTCCTAGAAGCGGTGAAATAAATGCACTTGAGACTCATAGTTTAACTTCGGCTTCTTTGACATGACTGCGTGATTGGAAGTGCGCTTTGCTTTTTTGCCTGTTTATCACTCACCATCCTTTGAGTAAGCGTTTCTGAGACTCAATGTATCGCAGCTTGCACTGAGCCAACACGACGAAACTGCGATTGAGTTGTGCGATTGCGTAATTTGTATCATTCAAGTTCATAGTATTCATTTGCTTTCCCTCGGGACGGAAACGTTTTCGGAGTATTGTAGAAGGCGAGAAGTGATGCGTTTGCCCAAGAAGGGGTCAGCATCTGTAGAATCCGGTGTCTGCGGTCTCGATCCGCAGCCCAAGTGGACCAGCTTTCTATTCTGCCCCCAGTGCTTTTTTTTCGATGCGTGAATATTATATGTACTTTCAGATGGAAAAGTGCTCTTCATGTTTATGTATTACCTCTGTAATTACCTATGAAAAAAACCCCTAAGAATTCATGCGTAGGCATGGGACATTTTTTTTGGTGAGCTTTGAACACTCCAAGTGTCCTGTATGCAGTATTTTGCTGTTTGTGTTTATCACAATGAACTCACGCGAACCAGTATCGCTGAGTGCACCCGGAATGGCATCCCCCCTTCATTGACATCTTCAGCTAGGCCTTGTATTTGCGGTGAAAGAAAGGCTGTGCAGTAGGCATATTAGATGCGAACCATTTTATGCCCGAGTCCAATCCGGTGGTGGTGTGCGGCGTGACCACCCTTACTGCGCATGCGCATCCTCCTCCCCCTCCTCTACTCTCTTACCCCCCCCCCTCTCACGCGGCTCATTCTCTCCTGCGTAACGCCGCGATGAGCGCCAGTGCATGCGCGTCCTATTGCCCTCTCTCTCTCCTCTCCTACTCTCCCCCCTCTCGCGCGCCTGTCGATCGCATTCCCCGCTCGCCCTGTGAGAATTAACGGCCAGGCTACAGGTAAGACACGGCGCACGTAGCGTTCCTCTTCGCGTTCCGGGACGCGAGGTCGGTAGCATGCCCAACGAACTATTCGCCTTCGCTGTGAAGTCCGCCGTCTGACACTGCGCTAGAGCCACTTGATAGCGCCTCTGAATGTGTGTGGTATAGCCATGGAGAAGGAGAGCGCAAATGCTGCTCAACGGCGCAGAAGAGCGGAGAAGCTTAAATCGTCGAATCCCGAAGTACTTGCCTGCCAAAATGAATATACATGTGCCACATAATACGTATACCGTGTGTGTGTCATTGTAGGAGCAGTAAGCATGATAATCAAGCTAATCCTAGACACCCAGGAAAGCTAAGAATAATTAGCTGAACCTTTGCTAACGCTATACGTTATCCTGGCATAGCCGAGCTAAGCCACTGCAACATTTTTCACCTGGCCGTTGAGTAAGATGCTCTTCTTCGAATGTTTTGTGCTGCTGCATAAACTGGCCATCGCCTGCATCCTGTCGCCACCAGCTAACTCTCAAGTAGTGTTCAAGTACCAAATAAAGTGTCTTGCTCGTTTTAGTTCAATCCTCTACTTACTCTGGTTTTGCTAACTGACGTTCTCGTAGCGCTTAAGCGCAATGACAAATACAAGAAACACATGACGATGAGACGGGCAGGACAGCGCCTGCCCTGTCGTCATGTGTTCATTTCATTTGCGAGTGTGCTTAAGCGCTACAAAAATGTCAGTTAGCAAATATCAACTTGCCCAGAAACATATTGTTCTGCAATATAGGTGGTTGTTTTGTGTTTCGTATCAGTACAACGGTTAATAAATAGATCGTTGCCTTATTATTTCATATGTATGTATTTTGAGCTTCTTTATTGTTTTTGTCATGCACTGATATTTCTTTAAACTTCACGATTCTGTCTGATCAGAAGCTTCTCTGCACTTTGGTTGGTGTTGCACTAAATGAAAATCGTGTTCTTCATATGTGTATACGTCAAAGGGCCTACACATTTCAATGTGTTCGATTTTTTATTTTTCTAGTTTCTGAACTTTACAATGAACTTTTGTGTTTAGTCATGAACACACTGTGCATTCTTCCCTTCTCTCCTTCTCCTGTACTTGCATCGTGCTCCATTATATGCGAATCTTGAGTTTCAGAATCGGAACAATAAAATGTGTTCAGAGAAATGTTGCGGGTCAGCATGCTCTGGCACATGCTGACTGCGTGCATTCAAACGCGCTGCGCACCCCGAGCGAAAAGGCAAACACGAATGCGCGCCGAAAAAAAAACGGCCGCGCAGTTGAAAAAAATATCACAGCATATCCACGGAGTGAATGATGATGAGTGGGCGAAGCTGCGGAGGCTCATCGGTAAACCGTGAATCTTCCGTGAATTCTGCCCAGTACATCATCACCGACGTGAGATCGGGCGCGTTTATACTAAAGGTTCGATGAGAGTTATGACCACTTGCAGCTCACTTTAATTTTACATGTACGCTGTGAATTTTCATTGTTTAATTACGCACAGGAGAAATCGCACACACGCACTACCTTGGGGGTCAAAATCCAGTGCCTATATATACGGGGTGGTCAGTGAACGGTTGTGCAGTGCGAGCGGTCGGTTTTTTCAATGAAGACGCTGCCGCGACGCTGCCTCGCGACGCTGCCTGCGTCGGCGCCGCTGCGCCGCGAGGCAAGATAGGGGGGGGGGGACCGTAGGAGAGGAGAGGGCGATACATATCACGTACTGTCGCAGCGCATTGTCTTTAGGGAGCCTTCATGTGGGCACGTGTTGCTTCGCATCTTTTTTTTTTGTATTTTTTTGTACCTTTCCTGTGTACCTCATTGTGTACCTTTCTTATGTACAAAAGCGATGATACACACTCTACGAATTATTGTGCTCATGTGTTTATGAAATATTCCTTTTTGTTTGTATACCTTGGCCTGTCATTTACTTCGCCTTTTGCTTGTATTATTACTTGCTTTATTTTATTTATTTTTTCATTCTATTCTTGTATTTTGTTTTTACTCTGTCATTGCTGACGCAGGGTGGACGGTGCTTAGTCAAGCTGCAATAACTGCAGCTTTTTTGCCGTCCTCCCATTTTTCGCCATTGTATCTGTTTTGGTGAAAAATAAACACTGATGATGACTGACTTCCGTTTTTAAGACTGGTTACACACTACTACGACGGGGACAAACGGGTGCCGCTATAGGGAGCTTCGCCCCTAAAACACGCGCCTTGTGCAAAAATAATAACCAACAAAACACAACGCCGCGGGACATGGGAGGAAAGAAAACAAGCGCGCGCAAATAAAAACGAAAAAACACGGCACGCAGACTGGGAAGGGGAGGGTGCGAGAAAAAGCAAGCGCCTGTTGTTACTGTTGCCTTGACGACGTAAGCAACGCAGTCGCTACGTAATCGCCGACATTGCCTGGCGGCCATCAGGAAGGGCCGTAACTCAATGAGGCTCTTGGCGCTCTCTGCGCTAGCGTCGGCGCAGCGTTTGAATTTCACGAACAAATGGGAGGTATACGAAAAAACACCCCCCTGCTTAAGGTGCTTCGCCCCTAATAATGAGCAGCACACGGCGCGAGACTTTCTCTGAAATCATATATGGGACTCGGTCAGGGGGGTTTAGCAGCGGATTTTAACACAATAACAGCGCAGTAACGGCCTCTTGCATCCGCGGGCACCTCAAAGCGATTTGTGGGAATGAAATGAGAAATAAAAGAGAGATAGCGCAAATTGAACTCGACGGCACAAAACACCACTGCTAAGAGTTGATGTCTTGGGTGGCTCTACGAATCACGTGGGCCTATATAGTGGTGGGGTGGGCGATGTTTAGTGGAGAGCCAAATAGGGATCATGGAAGACCTGCGGTGCAGTGTCAAGACGCCAGCAGGAAGGAGGTCTTGTGAGCTAGCTATCTAGAAATGAATGGGCTAGTAGAGAGACATCATGAAGTGCCTTCAGTTTTGCAGAATTATCAGCAATCCAGAAGGATATGAGCCATTGTCCCGTTGACTTGAGAGTGTAAGAAGTTGAGGTAAGGCATGCGAAAGTGTGTGAAGAGATGTTTCAAAGATATGCACACTCCCGCCCTAAACTGGTGTAGGAACTCGCGGTACTTGTAGAAGTAGGCTTTGTCCAGTACTGTGTGTTGAAACATGCTACTGGTGACACTTATGTGCGGCTGCTGGCAAGAAGAATACAGGGGTAGCTAGGAGGACTTTAAAATGGCGACGTGATTGGCGTTTCCGCACTGTGACATGTCCCTGTGATAAGTTATTTATTAGCGACGTTGTTTTGTGGGTGGACACCACACTGGAGTGCCATGCCACAACGCCTCTGAGCAAGGTTGTGTAGATTGATTTACGGGTACGCGGTGAGAGAGATGACTTTATTGCAGGTCTGATGCTGGACGCATTACTACGCTACATTGGAGTCGCATAATATGGCCTCGCGAACACCTTCAGGTTTATAGGAGAACCTAGGCAACCAGGTACAAACCAGCGTAGATGCTGCAGAACTTACTAGGTTAGCCACGGAGTCTCTGCACAGTAAATTGATGCAGTACGTGTGCGGAGGCAGCTCGATATCTAATAGGTAGGACAATGACATTCATATAGACCAATACCGTGCCAGCAAACTCAAGTTTCAGGCAGTGTGCGATTCCAGGGCATAGGACACACCATTTGAGAAACGAGGTTAGAAGCCTTTTTCCTGCGCGATGTCAGTTAAGGTATTTTCGAGCAATGCTGTTTTTCTTTAATACATTAACGGTAACAGCGATTTGAGATATCAGACTATCTTCGGTTCAGTGTAATGACCTATATAATACGGACTACGTTGTCGTTGGTGTCAGAGGCTCCAGAACGTCTAGGTTGATACTGTAAAAACCCGTGACTTATTCCCGCGACAACAGCTCGACATAATGAGCAATAGGCTCACAAACGTATGATCGCACGGCGAAAGGTTCCAATGAAGGGGACGCGATTCGAATGAACAGCCGGTGAGTAAACGTAGATGGGAGTGAATGATGGCGAACTAATGGACGCGAGTAGGAAGTAAAGTGTCCTCAATGCATGTGGGTCAACATGAGCGCCAGTACGTGCTCGCAAGTATAAGAAAACGTCAATTCGAGCGTATCGGTAGGCGTACGAACGCGTATGTACTGAAATAGGCGTTAGCAGGCGAATGTATAAATGTTACACCCAGTCAGCGCGAACCAGTAATAAAGAAATGCTTGGCTGCTTGGATTTGTAGAGCTCATCCAGACAATTGTCAAGCTAAAAGGAAACGTATGGACGCAGCAGAAAACGTAGACAATCTCTTCGCTCCTGGCATTTATTTTCTCTTCCCTACGTGTAAGGGCCTATTTCTGCTCCATTTAGAGGCTTGATGGTTGAGTTTGTGCGCCCGTAAGGGCTTACACGAGTTTCAGTGCAACTGAACGCAAGTTCCACCGTGATGAGTGTGAGTGCTACTTACTGTATACTGTATACAAGGCAGAGTTCGATAATATAGTCATGTCGGTATCGCTTCATTGGGCGTTGGCTTATATAGCCGTGTCTAACAAGGAGCAGGATCCTCGATTAGTTCTTTTGTACCCTTTATGTGTCCGAATTGCTGAATGCGAAGCATTCCTTAGCAAACTAAAGACACATTGGATATTTCTATCTATCTTTTTACTTATCTATGTATATACCTAGCCGCCTACGACTGGGTGGTTTTCGTGGTAGTCTCCACACTTCTTATGTACCAAAATTGGCAAAGCAGGACATGGGTATACAGCAAGCCCAATGACAAGATTAACGTGGGTATCCTGCCGGGTAGGCCATGAAACCCTTTCTACCAGTAAGGGTAGCGCATACCCGCTTACCACCGTACCTGGTATGCCGGTATGCACCACAGATGATTCGCTGTCTACACCTGGGAGAGCGATAATATATTTTGGAATCTTTATGGCGACAACATTAAAGATGCCTTGTCTCAAAAAATCATTTGCCGACGTCGGCGGCGTTGTCTGCGAGAGAAATATCCCCATGCAAGCAAATTCAAGGGTCAAGCTGGAATTGAGCCCAAGGATTCTGTTTGACAGACAAATATTCTATCACTGAGCCACGCTATTCCTGCAAACGGCATTGGAAAAAGACCCCAGAAAAGCGACATGTCGGGGCAATTGTGGTTGTAGTGTTGGCTATCCGCTTTTATAAGTGTGATAAGCGTTGCGTATGTACTCCGGTGACTCAGCAATCTATACCCAAACGTTCCTCGAATATGCCGAGAACCGCTACTTATAATACGCGGATCATCGCACCGCAACGTGCAGTGCGTTGCGAAACAAGTGACGTCCTTGCTGTAACTTTAGTGGCAATGTAACGTCCGGCCATGATCTACCCTTCAGATGCCAGAGTAGTGGACGTAGCTGGGAAGCTCACGGTATCCGCAAAACTACTCAATTTAGACAACGATGTCTATTCACCTTGTAACATTGTCCCAAAGCATAAGAATGCTGCATAGGCTGATAGTCACTGATTGCTTCGCGTGAAATCGATTTCCACAATGCGTGTGATCTCCCGAATTTTTTATAAGGTTAATTCTAAGCAATGTCTAATGTTCCTCATTTTCCCCCCTTTTATATGCGACAGAAGAAGAAAACTAACTCGTTCATGAAAAGCCAGTGCCCTAAAAGAATGGGGGAAAGGTTTTCACTTGCAGCCGCCATTCTGCTTTTCTGTGTGTTACGGGAGAGCATTCCGTGTAACACGCAACTTCCAGGTAATCAAAAAGCGTACACTGTTTCCATATTAAATTTTAGCAAAACCTAATAGAAAGAAATATTGGCATTATTTTGGTCCATCCAACTCTACCGCGCAGTTTGGGACTCGGCTTATAGCAACAAATGTACATTATATTCCATGTTTATACATTGACGGTAGATTATACAAAAAAAAAACGAGTCGTCTGACCTTCTTCTCTGAGTTCTGACGTTCCATGTAAATGACTAATTGAAGACACACGCGGACTCTCTTTGTAAATTATTATACTCTCGTCGAGAGGAGAGTTAAAACCTTAATTAGAATTAGCCAAATGAGAGATAGACCCAAAGTTTTAGACACCAAAAAGAGTTGACGTGTGTCTTCAGAGGGGGTCATACACGTGTTGAGTGAGGAGTCATGGAAAAGAGCGACACGCACTATTTTTTCAGAGTGTACTCCTCAATAAGTTGATGGGAAATTATAAAAGTTATCTGATACTGTTCGGTGGGTAGCATTAGGCATAAAAGCTGCTTTAAAGTACACGTTGGAGCCACGGAATGTTCCAATTTAGATGTAGATGAACGCCGCTTGCCGATATACAATATTTTATTAGGAGAAAGCTAGGACTTCACCAAAAGGTTGATTTTGGGCGGCGACCCAGTGATAGGGAGTTATTGGTGTTACGCATGTGGTTCTGCGTACTTTGAAGAGACCTAACGCGAAAAATGAGCTCGCACAGTGTGATATAGGAAAATTATCGAGAGCGAAACAAGTCGAAATTCTGTTTCAATAAGTCTTCGCCGCAGACAGCGACAGCGTGCTGCTACACTACTGAAACACCAAACCTGCACTACAGCCTCAGCTTGGACGACTGCAGTTAAGTCGCAGCTGGAGCTCTTTTAATTTGAGGACATCATTCGCTGTGATTATTCTACTTCTTGTAAGTGGTGGCTTGCGATTGCTAATGCTGGCTAAAACCACACCCATGCCATCCAACGCCTCTCTTTCTGTTCACAGAATGCTTCGCAGAGTGTGACTGTGCCGCTTAGGCAAATTTTGTAACCGTTTCGTTCGCTTTGTGTACCGCGCAAGTGCATCATTAAAACTCTCTCTCTACAAGCAGCGTTCGGACCACGGTTTCTAAGGGCTCAATCCTCTTATGGCGCAATCGAGAGGAACTGTTCCAGAAGACTTGTTGCAATGGCAAAGCATATCGCACCTCAGAAGATAGGCAAGGTATGTATTGAAGATATGTCTCTGGAAATGGATGGTTGGCTCTTTTATGGCGTGTAATGTTCTACTATAGTGAAACAATCAGTCAGTTTGTGAAAACTGCACCATCGGTAATTTCACCATCACAGGTTTTTAGAAAAAAAGAAAGCGAAAGTCAATGCTGCATTTTTGTGAAATTCTCGCCTAAGTCTAAGCACATCGACGTCAATTTGACGTCCGCGATTTTGAAATTCACATTAAGACAACGGAATTTTCCGAATAATAGTACGATAAGTGTCTGGCTCACTTAAAACATAATTTGCTTCCAATTTACCGACTCAGAAATATGTAGGCCCTAGTATTCATCGTCAAAATTTGTTACGTCACAGCAAGCTGGTTCGGGAACTTCAAGATGGTGTTGCCACTGGCACTCTTTTTGTGATTTTTTTCGCTTGCCGGGTGTCATTTCGCGGCATCGGCTGAGCTTTTAGATATGTGAAAGGTTACTGATATGAGCAAAATCGCTGAACAGCGAAACTAGTTAAACTAGCCGTAATGTATCCGACTCCACCTCGAAAAATAAACGGGTATGTGCCACAGAACTTGGGTAAATGCCGCTACTCGCCACTGGTCCATTAAAAATGAAGAAGACAACAGTTAGCCGAACAAACGGGCAGTTGCCACAGAAATGTGAGCGGCCCATCAGAAAATTGTCATCATCATAAAATAGTATGTGCCACAAGAAAGTGGGTAAATCCCACTACTCACCACTGGTTCACTAAGAAAGAAAAAGACAATAGTTAGCCGAACACTAGGGAAGGGGAAAGGCAACGGCGGCTACGAGAAGACCCCGAAGCGATGGGAGGCCTGCCACAGAATGTGGGTAAATCCCACCACTCCCCGCTGGTCCACTAAAAAAAGTCACAGTTTCGCCGCAACGGCAAAGCAATGAATGCGATAGCAATGAATTGGAATGTAACGCGAAGAAGGGAAAGCAGCCCGAAAGTGCCAGCACGTCGTTCGAGCCAGAAGGACGCACGAAAAGAACGCACACAGGACGAGCGCGAACTATCCTGCGTCACAGCTCGACACTTGAAGCGCACTGCTCAAACATAAAGCAGGACGCACGAAACAAACGAACAGGTACACACAGGACGAGCGCGAACTGTCACAGTTGCTACTTATTTCTGTTTGAACAGCGCGCTCCTTTCGAAAACACGGCCGCTGAAGCGAGCGAAGTGACAACAGGCTGAAAGAGGGTACTGTTGGTGGCCCAACTGCTAACGCCGCGCGCTGCAAAGCGAGGTTGCCCGTTCGATTCCGGGCGCCGGAGTTTTTCTGAATTATTTTTCTTTGTGGCTTTCATATTTACATATATCGACATATACATATACGGTGCATGGCGGCGACGACGGCGACAGCAAAAATCAGCCGAGGCTGTCCATATAATTGCTATCGCAAGGAAAGGCAATAGTTAGCCAAAACCTAGGGAATGGAAAAGGCAACGGCGACTGCGAGAAACTATCATCATCATAAACGGGTATGCGACACAGAAATTGGGCAAATCCCACTAGACACCAATGGTCCACTAAAATGGAAGAGGGCAGCAGATAGCCGAACTAGGGAGCGGCAAAGGCAACGGCGAATACGAGACCCAGAAGCGGTGGAAGGCCCACGCCAACAATCTACCAGGGGTGGGAACGCTTGGTTTCACCGCACGTTTGTCTCTCGTTCGACATCCTTGTCGCGTCCGTGAATGTATAAAAGGTGCAAACGCTTGGTTTCAGCGCGAGTTCCTCTCTCTCGAGTTTCGACATCCGTGTCGTGTCTGTGACTATATGTGATTTAACTCGAAGCACTATGCGCTGAGGGTCAGCGTAGAAACTAGTTAGCATCACCCAGCTGAAGCCTACGAATGACCTAGAAGCAACGAGATTAGACTAGAATCATCCAGTTTCGCTGTTTTAAGGCTTGCGTGGCTTGGTGCTTAGTGCAAGCTTCGCCAATTTTTTCCCCCCTTAGCTTTTCTTGAGCGTCTTAAATTGACTGGGGCTATGAGAGGCGCCCTAATGAAGGTATCAGGATTAAAAGAACACCTGGCGTTATTTAATAAACAATAAGATCGCTGAGTGTACGGGCCTCCGTGTACATTATGATCCCGCCATGGCCGGCATCGAACCCGTGTCCTACGGGTCAACAGCGGGGCACCGTAACCATTAGGCTATCTTGCTAGTGACATCTCTAGAAATAGTCGATCTAGCTAAGGAGCACACATTATGAATTCGCCTCTGTTCTAGTGGCACAAAAGGGGAAAGATATCTACATAGAATCTCTTTTGGGAGGAGCAGTAGGAGGACCACTACACTTTTATTCAAAACCAGTGAAACTGCGAAGCTCTTTAAGTCGTCGTTGAAACATGTGCGTTTCACGAAAAAAGACATCCGTGCCGTAGCAATGGCAACTCGCGACGCTGCGTATTGCTAAAACGCCTGGCATAACCTCGTGACGTCATGCGAAGCCACGCAAGCGCAGTAACGACAACCACGCGGATGCTATCGCTAAGCCACTCCAAACGAAGGAGACACCTGACACAACCGAGCTCCGCCGCGCTTCCGCCGCTAGGTTAGATACAGCCACGGGGCTCGCAAAGTGCGTACTCTTGAAGAAGAAACATGGTATCGTGAAGCGACGCTTGTCGCTGTACGAGAACGGCAACGACAGCGGTGAGGAGATGCAGTGTGCAGAGTCGACGAGAAGGCGCTGCCGATCACCGTGAGTGGAATGCGGCAAGTGTGTGATCTCTACGTCAAGATCCAGCCTACCGGAAAGCCGAGTACGAGCGGCGCCGTGCTCGGCCAGTTTCGCTGTTTCTCAAACCTTGAGCGGCCGAGTGAAAGCTTTCGCCTTTTTTTAGATTTCTTTGGTTTGAGGACGCAGGTTGGGTCGTCCGCTAGCCGCACCTGCTCTTTGGCGGCTGCCTCTGCCCGTCCGGTGATCCAGACCTGCTCGTCTGGGTCATAGCAAAGCAGTGTGGCCTCCCACTGCTACGTAGTAGCAATTTGCAAGCCCTGTGGGCTACCATGCATACGTATTCTGGGAGAGTCCCATAGTATGTGAAAGAGGTCGGCCCGGGTGGCTCGGCAAAGCTTGGATTGAGCTTTAACTCTATTAGAATAGATGTAGGAGCACAGAATTGGGGTTGTGGAGAAGCGCATCTGGTGTTGCCTCCTCACCAGCTCCTGCTGTTTAGTTAGCTATTCGTGCCCGGGGAAATAGTGAAGTCTGGGCAATCTATAATGTTGCGTATTTCATGATACGTAAACCCGGTGTCGCGCGTCGACCAACCTGAGCTTCTTCATCTCATTTCCCGTTCCGCCCTGGGTTGCGACGTGCGCTCGGTGGGCAAAGCTTGAGCCTGGTGGTGGGCGGCCTCATTACCAGGGTTTATGGAGTGGGCTGGTGCGCAAATAATTTGGCGGTGTTTAGTCTTTTGATCCGTAATTTTATTATCTATTGGGGAAATGCGCCGTTAAGTATAATAACGAATAGTGAATTTAGAACCCCTGATTAAGTTTGTTTTGGCAGTGCTGGCTACGGTCAAGGCGATGGCCGCCTTCTCCGCCTCCTCTGCATTATTAGTTTGGATTCATCCTTCTGATATGAGTTGCCCTGCATATTTCACCTTGGTGACCGAAAAACTGAGGATCTCGGCCGCGTCAACATGCGCTGTTTTCTGATTACAATCCGAGCTAGGGTGCATGGTCTTTTCCCGTTGCATCTGTGTCTCAGTGTCATAGGTAGGATTCATATTCCGAGGTATGGGGAGAATTTCGACATGTGCTCTCTGAACGGAGGATTTATTGGTTTAGGGAGATAAGTTAGGGGTGCAACGGATGCCGGCGTTTTCAAGAGTATAGCGACCAGCTCGAGTACGAGATGACGTCTTGTACTTCGCGGTGAGGTGGGCCTTCACCGTCTCCTATAAAGTAATTTTTCCGTGGAAGTGCGTACCGGTCGGCCGAGAGCCACCTTGTAAGTCCTCCATAGAAATATGTCCTCCCTGGACTTGTCAGCTTTCGTTAAGCGTGTGCACGGCAGCCATTGTCTAATTGTGCTCAGTACAAAGGCCTGAACGAGCAGGAGAGGGTTAGACTTCTTCGCACCCGCGTGATTGTTAGCCATCCTGTTTATTAGCCTGGGTGTTTGCAGTGTTGCCTTGTCTAACCTACTCAATGCTCAAGCGTTGCGTCCTGTGTTTTGGATACAATATCCGAGAATCCTGATCGTAAGGACTTCTGTGGTGGTTTCGCTCCCGCTCAGGTTGTTATCTTTAGTGGGGGGCTGCATCACATCTTCTCCAGCGATACTCCCCAAAGACGAGTAAATCGTATTTGTGCGGCGAGCATTGAAGAACTCGAGGCCTGACATAGGCTTCAAGTATTCTAACCGCCTTCTGTGGGTTATGTTCTATGTGAGTCAGGGTCTCGAAATGCCCCGTATGGGTGGTCGCAACCCGCGAGCACCGATATACGTATTTGGCATCAGAATTTCAGAAACTTTGTATTTTCGCCTACAGTCCTCCCTGTCTGCTTTGTCCCGTTGAGGGTTGTCCTCCTAAGGGCTTTTATACTACTTCCACGAAATTCGATGATGCCTTCATAGAGAATGTTATCTTGCTACATTTCTATTGAACCACGGGTGCAACGCATTCATATATGTCACATATGCACATACTTTGCTAGTACGGATACACCGCGTAGTGGTTAAGACACTTGCGTTCAGAGCGTGAGTGCCCGGATTTAACCGAAGCACTGGAGTGAGAGGTAATTTTTATTTCTCGTCGAGTCGACAAATGCTTCTGCACAGATAACACCCCCCTGTACTTTCCTTGGCGTTATTGTCTGTTAGTTCTCATTAATATTGTGTCTAACAAAGATAAACGAGCCCTTGAAAAATCATAGCTTTCCTTCATTCATAGCGAGGGTCTCGTCCTGGCAGACTTAATGCCTTCTGGTAGTATGCGAGGGATTATTGGTCAGCTGCCAACTCGTAAAAAAAAAAAGATCACGTGCTACGTGACGCCAAGAGGCACAAAAAGAGTGTTCCACACTCGCCGCCATGGCTGCGATTGGCGCTGACTAACACTCCTAGGTTTAATCAACATATATACCCCAGAAAGTGGACGGGAGGATGACCGCCGCCGTAGCTCAGTGGTAGAGCATCGGACGCGTTATTCGAAGGTCGCAGGTTCGGTCCCTGCCGGCGGCAAGTCATCTTTTCGTCCACTTTACTTTCTTCACATTTGCATTCTAAATACTACAGATAACACCCCCCTGTACTTTCCTTGGCGTTATTGTCTGTTAGTTCTCATTAATATTGTGTCTAACAAAGATAAACGAGCCCTTGAAAAATCATAGCTTTCCTCCATTCATAGCGAGGGTCTCGTCCTGGCAGACTTAATGCCTTCTGGTAGTATGCGAGGGATTATTGGTCAGCTGCCAACTCGTAAAAAAAAAAAAAAAAAAAAGATCACGTGCTACGTGACGCCAAGAGGCACAAAAAGAGTGTTCCACACTCGCCGCCATGGCTGCGATTGGCGCTGACTAACACTCCTAGGTTTAATCAACATATATACCCCAGAAAGTGGACGGGAGGATGACCGCCGCCGTAGCTCAGTGGTAGAGCATCGGACGCATTATTCGAAGGTCGCAGGTTCGGTCCCTGCCGGCGGCAAGTCATCTTTTCGTCCACTTTACTTTCTTCACATTTGCATTCTAAATACTACAGATAACACCCCCCTGTACTTTCCTTGGCGTTATTGTCTGTTAGTTCTCATTAATAAAGTATAGTGTGGGCGTTTGTTATACGCATATTCATCATCTGTACATTATCATCGTCATCATCATATTTTTAAATATGCATCGTTCTTCGCCGTGCCTGCTCATTATCATCGCGTCTGGGTGTGCTGTTCTTGTTCGCTGCCGGGTCTTCTGTCCAAATAGACAAATCGTATGCCTAATTAAGACATCATAATATATGTATTTGCGGCTGTAACTACAAGGGGAGCCCTCTCATGAAAAATACATTCACCGAATAATAAGCACAGGCCGAAGCGCATATGGCTGACATTCAGAAATGATGGCAGACAACGTATCGTTGCTCCTAAAGCGAGAAGTGCAGAACCACTGCATTCTACCATTTCAAACGTACGGGTCGTAGTTTATGTAACCAGAAATCGAAGAAGTTAACGAGCCCGCCGAGTGCGTTCGAACAAAAGCCATGTCCAATATATTATGTGTGCATTTTTGTTGCTGTTATTATTGTTTGTAGCCACCGTTTACGCTGACATACGGGTAGGGTGACCGAGGCCATTAAGCTGATTGATCAGCATTTTCCCCTGGTCTCCCGCAACATTATTGTTGTAAATAAATAACTAATTGAAATAAAATTAAAAGTGATTGGTGTAGCATTAAAAGTTGTACGAGAGTACAGCTGAATAGAGAACAGATGAAAAACAGGAATCCTAGTTATCACCAAGAAAAACAAAGTGCACATAGGTGGGTAACATAATGGTCATCAAGTTAGTGTGGGTTCCTGGGCATAAGGGCCTATTTATGAATGAGATGGCAGATGCGCTAGCTAGGTCATCATTGAATGGCCTGATTATTTAGGTGTTGCCCGCATCCAAATTCATTACAGGTGCCAGATTTATGAGGAAAATGATGTTAGAGGAATTTTCCGGACCGTCATTAACGACCATATTAGAATTCCAGCACTTAAATTATCAGTGGAATAGTAAAGTATATCAATCACGAACAATAGAAGTCGCAATCACAAGACTACGTTGTCAGACTCTCTATCTAAATTTTATCTACACAGAGCTGGTCTGCTAGCTTCGCCTAATTGTCCTTTTTGCGGAATACGTGAGACAACTAAGCACTTTCTCATTTCCTGCAAGAGGTACTCTACCTTGCGCAAAAATACCTTAGGTGTCTTTTTCCGTCTGCTTAGATTAGAAACAAATGAACAAAATGTACTGTCTTTCGGGACTATTTCTCTGGGCCACAGTGACGGGAGAATTGCTGATGCATTGCAGGAGTTTCTTAAAGGTTCAAAAAGATTTAGATTGTCAAATTTACCTTTCCAAAATATTATTTATATTTTTCCCCCCAAATTATCTGTTTTATTGATTAAATTCTATTCTATATTCATATTATTTATTTCATAATTATATTATTATTATTATTATTATAAGTATTATTATAATTATTATTATAAGTATAATTTTAACTCTAACTCATTTATACGTCTTTAGTGTTAATTAAACAAAGTTTTAACTTCAATTTTCCTTTAAAAACTAACCGGTTCTTGGCCAATCCCCATGTGTGTATGAGCCACAGCTTGCAGGGTCTACTCTACTACTACTCTACATAAGAGAACACTGGTGGTGAATAACAGTGGGGGTATGGTACTAAGGGATGGGAAACGCAGTCAGTGGCGGCAGTGCTGAGTGATGAAGTCAAGATATTTGGTGGCATTAGGTGAAATGAGCTCGTGTTGGGCCATATAATTGAACTTTATTGAGAGAGGCTTTGGTCATCCACTGTAAATCGAGTACGCTGGTAACAATGACGACAAGAAGATCTCCTGAGCACCTTCTTCATCTCAGGCGCAGATCGTGAGACTATCGCACTCTATTTGTCAGTGCTATATGTGACAGGCCTTAGTTACCCCCGCCAAGTATTCAGTGCGAATAAGTACGACGCTCTAAATTTTATTTCTTTCAACCTTATTGAAAACTTTCCCATAATTCATCACCATAATCGACTATTGTGACAGGATGTTTTCGATTACAGTGGTGGATATCTTTATATGAATGACAACTCAGTAGACTGTTGTCCGTAGACTATTTACAGTAGCGGTTGCAGCGCTGACCAGTTCAGCTCAGAGCCCGAGCGGAGAGACATCTTCCTTCTGTTTGTCCAGCGCACACGCGGATGGTACAAGGGGCTGGCAATATGCATGTAGCATAACCCCGGCGACAGAAGCGCCTTCTCGGCGCAACTGATGTCAACGTCACAGGGAGAGTGGTAGGGCTGCAAGCGTGCGACGTGTACGATACCGCTGGCCTGTGTGGAAGATGAAGGCGACGAGGCGACAGGAGCGATTTCATAAGTTACAGGGATAACAGCATGAAGGACTCGAGCAATATTATAGCAATATGTAGCAATAAATGTAGCAATATTATAGGACACGCGGTAGTGAAAAAGTGGGTGGTGCGTTCGTCACTGAAGGCATACTAGTGGTGAGGAGAGACAGCATCGAATGGGCACAGAAAAAACACTATGACGAAGAACACGGAGAGCGCGTGAGAGTGGTTGTCGCCTTTGCACCCACGCTGTTAGTGTTGTGAATAGGCCCCTTTATAATCGGGTGGGTTTGCTGGGTAATCTTCAAAGCTCGAAGAACGATGGCGACCTTGACTGCATTGTCAGCCATGCCTGAAGAATCCACCACCATAGGTACCTCCCATAGTCCATCCCCTGCATGTCCTTGGGTGTTGCCACTGCGCAACCGATATTCAGCGGCACTGAGACCAATGTGTTGAGGGACTGGTTGGCTGTTTGCCAGACGGCATAGGTGTGCGCACAGAGAGGCGGCCACCACCCTAATCACTTAAGAGGGGGGCGCAAACTCTGCTCCGTACATTGACCCTTCTAGTCACCTAAGAAGAGGAGGGGCGCAAAATCTACGCCACACATTGACTTAGTAGTGTGGGGGGGCGCTGCGATGAACCTTCCCCCCCCTTGATGGGGAACCCTGCGCACGCCTATGCCAGAGGGTGAGCGTAGCAAACATATGGGACTATGGGTCTAATATAATTTATGTAAGCTATTTTGGCCGGCGTCGACATTCTCTGGTTACGGAATCAGGAAGCCGGTGAGACAATTGGGCTTCGTTCAAGACAACCTTTTCGGAAGCCTTCGGCGCTGACGCTGTACGAAAGCTTTGCGTAGAACAGTCACCTCGCGAGCCCGATGAACAACCGGGAGAGAACACCACCAGCTACACCGAAGACATCGTTGACATGTGGAAGCGTGCGAATGCGTACATGCTCGAATCAGACAAGGTCAAGCGATTATCGAGAGAATTGCTGATTACGGATTTCAAATGTTGTTACGCGAGGACCCATACACCATAGCCGAAGTAGTTTGTCGACGTTGTGGACCACGCGGATTATGCAAAAACCGGAGTCAACGCTTCCTACAGTACCTCTGCCGGGAGGACGTTGTCCCTCACTATTACCGGCGATTTCAGCATTGATTTATCAAAAGCCAACAACACCTGTTTCTTATACGGCATGAAAGACGGCTTGGAGGTGGACAGGGCATCACAAGAGCTCGGTGTCACGTCCAGGACAGAAGGCATCATAGGTTATTTCTTCGTAAAAGCCATCCTTGGTTCCCACCAGCTCTGCTATACCTCGCACTTCACTACACTTGCACCTTTCGTAGCCGCGATCACGAACGGTTCCGATAATAAGTCCTCTCGAGCTGCTGTTGCTAACTGATCACGGTGATGTTGACCTTATTCAAGAACTGCCAAGAACGCCTTCCACATATGCACACGGGTTCGTGAAACGCGCGTTCGTTCTCCGTCATAACGAATATTTATAAGCATCACAACTGTAGCGCAGCTCTAACTGCAACTGTGACTGTTGCAGTTGTTAACTCTAACAACCGCAACGGTGAAGTGCGCCTGCGCGCGCCACTCGGCTCTGTATATATCTAGGGAAACTTTTCTGAATGAAGCTTAGTTGAGAGTAGTGCCTGTCCTGTGCATCTGTGTCCCTTCATTGTCCTATTCGAATTTGCGCTATCCAGTATTGAATAATATAACCACTACATATATGCTTACTTTATTTGGTGTTGGTAACACCTATGTTGGTTTTGGTACCGTTAAGCAACTATAAACAACTGGTGACATAATACTTGTGCGACTCTTCAAAATACGTGTGCGCGTAAACCATTTGCACATTTCTCTAGCGTCATTCGTAACGATTTCCTCAATCTGAAAAACTGCGACACAGACACATTGCTGCGCATGCTTCGCATAACATCGGTTCCTGCCCAATTTTTTTCTTCCTTGGCGGTGCCTCTTCGGCTACCACCAGTAGCCTAACGTAACCAGTAGCCCGCAGAATAACGGTTAGACGGAGCGCTGTAACGGCATACTCGGTGGTATACTCTGCGATCATTCTAATTGGGATTTGGTGCTTCCTTTCGTCACGTATGCATATGACACGGCAACGCAAGCGTTAACTGAGTTTTCACCGTCCTTTCTATCATATGGACGTGAGCCGTCTTCGAAGCTTGACACTATTGGCCTCAAGATCTTTGAGTGGCGCCCTCTCGCGTGTGACATCACAGAGAGGTCTCGGGCGCCGCTCTTCGCGTGCGTGCTCGCTACGTGAAGGCTGCTCGACACTGCCAGTCAGTCTGCGCTGCTCGAGTTATTGAAACATTAGTGGGCAAGTTCATAAAGCAATTTGTACTGAATGTTTAGCAAAATGCCCCCTTAAGTTAACCGTAGTTGCTATCAGGAGCATGTTCAGTGTCGATTGCTCCTGGTGTGTTCTGCTAGCTATCAGTGTGAACAGGGCTGGGCAAAGATACTTTGAAATTGTATCGCGATACGATACAAGATACTCAGGCAAGAAGTATTGGAGATACAGATACAAGATACTACGGCAACAATTGTATCCGATACGATACTTGCCAATTGTATCTTAAGATACTTCGATACATTCGCAAATTTGCTATTATAGACCCCTATAATGTATTAGCAAACGCCTATGCACAAAAAGGTTTGCCTAAAAATTTCTTTAATGACACCAATTTTATTTTATTTTAATCAAATGTCTGTTGGTACCTCAAAATTTTTGTCCTTCTTGCTCAAGATACATTAGTTTACTTCCGATAGAACTTATTGGGGTTTGTTTTGACTGCTTAACAGGACAGCTCTTCTCTGACAGCGGCTCTTGCTCGTCATGTTTGTAATTGATGGGAGTCACTGCTCAGCTAGCCGACCAGTTAGCGGGTTGCCATCTAACCACAATGATTTAAATAAGAAGCCTTCGCACGATGGCACAAATGCCGGTGTGGAGTTTTATCTTGTCCGTAAAAGACCGTTTACGCAATACCGAATCAGCAGTGTACAGCAGCAACAACGCTGCTAGCGATATTTTTTCGTGACGCATTGTGTGTACGTAGAGCTCATAAAACTGCAATGACTTTTCATATTCTACTTAAGCGCTGGCGTAAAGCATTCGTTATCAATATACCCACTAACGTGTAGTCTTTTAACAATTTTTCTTCAACGAGATAACTTGTGTACCCCAGAAACGCCTCATACCTATTTATTGGCACGTGGTGGCAATCACTCTGCAAAGACGAAACTCCTTATTGGGCGAACTTGTGCCCAGTTAACTAAGTTAACTTAAAGTACAAGCGAAACGCGCTGTACACTAATAACGGCAATAAAAGTCGTCAGCCGTCGATGATCTGATCATCGACGGAACGCGTCGTCTTTTATACATACATCAGCCATCGAACTTGCGTAAGCTCCCGAATCAAATAGAGTACCCGCGTCCTGCGCATAACTTTGATAATAATTGTTGCGGCTTTACTTCACAAAACCACGATATGGTTGCGAGGAACACCGTAGTGGAGGGCTTCGGAAATTTTGACCACGTGAGGTTTTATAACGTACATCTAAATCTAGGTACACGGGCCTCTATTATTTTGCCTCCATCGAAATGTGGCCACCGCGGCCGGGATTCACGCGTGATCTTAAAAGAACAAACTGAAACAATTGTGAAGGTGTCGAGACATCGCGGCGTGGCTTGAGCCGAGCGGTGCTAACAATTTTTTGCGGTTTAAGCCCGATCACACCAAAGTAAAGAAGTAAGAGCGCGTGGCAGTATAGTCGCACAAATCGTCGCAGGGCATCGCCGTATTCACGCTATTGCCACGGCTCCGATTACCTGGCGATTTGTAATAGTAAAAAAATTTAGGGAGGCCTAAAAAAGAAAGCAAATATAAATAAAATGGAAAAGCCGTTCCGTATCAAACATCCATAGTGTGAATAAGCACAGAAACACGATACACCCCTAGTAGCTGTGGCAATTAAGCATCGTCAACTTACCTGTTAAGGTAAAACAGTAAAAACGTCTATGCCTGAAACGGTTCGTTGGGACGCTTATGAGAAAAACGGATCATTTGATGTGTCGCGCGAATCCCCTTCCTAACAGCTTCCCCCTAAGTACTTCCATTATTATAATGGTACCTGAATTTCGCTATTTTACTCTGCTGTAAGCAGAATGTTTGGTAATGTATATTCGGTGCACGCCCACGTAATTACATATTTGTTTTCAAAATCGCCTTGGCAGAACAGTAAGCTCAATAGAAATATAAATGTTTAAACAGTACCAGAAATAAAGCAGAGAGTTCAAAGTAAGAATAAAGCAGAGAGCTTATTTTGGCAGCACGTTACAAAAGACATATTGCAGTGACCATACCGGGAAAAAACTGTTCAGAGCCCTAGGTAATGTACGGGATGCAAGAGAAGGAAGACTAAGAAAGCACTTGTGCTAACAAATAAATTATGATTTCGAAAACTCTTTGAATGAAGATAGCAGGAAGTTAATAATAATTGTTAGTGTTTTACATCTCAAAACCACGATAGGGTTATGAGGGACGTCATAGTGGAGGGCTCCAGAAATTTAGACAACCTGGAGTTCTTTAACGTCCACCCAAATCGAAGTACACAGGCCTCAAGTATTTTCGCCTCCATCGATAATGCGGCCGCCGCGGCCGGGATTCGATCGACAGCAGGAAGAAAAAGATACGGTACACGAGGATTTCTTCTGCTAGGTAAACGCTTGCTCTATTGGATCTGTACTAGTGGTGCTATAGTTGGAATCATGTTTGCACATTGGTCAATCGCACGTAAGTCAAACTTGCATCCACAAGATCCTTCAAATCACCTGTGTGTGAAAGCCACGAGACGCACAGCGGCCCTATGATTCATATTTCGTAACAAAGCACCACGCAGGAGAGCGGCATCAGGATTTGCGCGATAACCGCCGCGCGCATTGTGCTACGCGGCGCTGGACAGTGGCTAAGGGTAATAAGTGTCATGGCACTGGCACAAGTAAAAAGAAAGAGAAATCGAGAAAACGAAAGACACGTGAGCTAAGCATAGACGTTGTTGTGTCGAGACTGCGCGAGCGCTGTCATGCATGTTTCTCTGCTGCACCAAAACGAACGCGCACACCCCATCGCCTGCTCTCACTGGTAGACTCTGGCTGAAAAATGAAATTATGTCACTGCCCTTAGTTTTATTCAGGCGGCTTAGTGGCACCAGTACCAGTTTTAGAAGCGGAGTTGAGCCAGCGATTATTGTTTCGTACGGTGATGTTCCTGTAGGAGTATCTTGCATCTAAGATACACGATACATAATTGAATGTATTGGAAATACAGATACAGATACTCGTCTTGCGAGACGTATCGCGATACAGATACAAGATATCCAAAGAGTATCTGAGATAGTATCTAAGATACATGTATCTTCGATACTGCCCAGAACTGAGTGTGAACATCTGCATTTATGGCGACGATTTCTTTTCGCGACTGTTGTATGGCTGTGGCACACTCAAAATAACTTTCCGGCCCGCTTTGATCACTGACTTTAGCGTGCCGCTTCCGCGTCCGCGTTAAAGTGCAACATACATATACCGCGTGCTACGCGTGTTCGGTTTCCAAGCCTGTCTCTTCGGTACGATTCCTTTGTTCGGAGTTTTATTATCATGGCAAACGACGTGTGATGTCATTTAAATAAAATAAGTGGTCGTTACAGGCAATAACCTTTGAATAAGTCCGTGTTTTCAGCAGCTGCCGTGTAAGCGCGTCGTAAATACTTAAATTTAAATAAAAAGGTGGAGAGTACTTGTCAAAAAGGGGATGCACGACGGTGATATCAAATGTTGGTAGGTTGTGAGGAGTTTTTTTTCAGCATATGTTAATCCCTACGTTAATAAGTCAACGTTTGCTGACTCGTTCACGGTCGTTTCAAAGTATGCTGAATAGAATTAGTGTAATCATACTAACGTTGATATATGCAGAACTTTCGCAGAGAAAGCCGTAATGAGATGTATTTGCAATAAAATAGTGTAAATCACTCTGAGAGGTCTACCCCTGATAGGGCGTGATGCGGTCACTTTACTACAAAGACTCAAAGGTCCCTTATGCATTTCCCTAAGGTGACACGAAGGCGAAAGCTATCTTCTTTTTCTTCAGCCGATGTATTGCTTCTTCCCCGCCCCCTCCGAATGTTTTCTGGATGTAACGTGGTTCTCCACTGCTTCCAGAATCAGAGGCATTAGAAGCTTTGTACATATCACCTGATCTTGCATTGACTCCGTGATCGGCCCACCGATCATGGAGGCCATGCAAGCCGACGATGTCATGTGATGGCATCATTATGTGACGTGACGTTATGATGTCAGAGATTTTGGTGGCCTGTGATGTCATGGGAACGTCTAAGGTGACGTCTCATATTATGATTTTTTGCATCACTTTTGTTGACGCTGCCGACACGGGATGCGGACGGCCAATTTTCGCGTTTGATCAGGAATCCAAGGCTTTCACCTTAAAATATTCAACATTGTTACAGCGCCACTGACACCTGCCGCCGACAGACGGTGTCATCATCGTGAAACAATACATGTGTACAACATAAAGCCAACTGTGATCACCGGGGGTTGCTTCACCTTGAGTCGCCAGAAAGGCTCCTCTTCGCCATCGGGGCAAGTGTAGTGGGGAAGAGAGACAGCACCGAATGGGCGCAGAAGACTAAGACGAAGAGCCCGGAAAGGCCGTGAGAGTGAGTGACGCCCTTGGACCCAGGCTGATGTTCTTGTCAATCAACCCACTTAAGAGCAATAATTCCCCGTTAAGTCCCCACCCCCAAACATTGAGAGAAATGGGAAGCCCATTTGTGTGCGTGTAGTTGATAACTCTGGATAGGAATCAAAATAGAAGAGCACTTCACAGCAACAGCTCAACAAGGTCAGCGTCCTTTATAGGCCGGAATAGTAGCCTACCATATGCACCTATTGATAGCATTGACGGCTGTCTTTGAGGGCTCTGGACGCCGAGACAAATGTTTCCCGCTTGCTCGGAGGGGACCACACAATCAACCGCCACGCCTCCATCATGTCCAATGCCATATCTACAATTATGATGGAAGACATTACATAGTTACTGTGGCTTATGGTAATGAATGATGCGCACATTTTCTACAGGAAAATGGTAACCGTTACGCTTACAACCAGGGTTGGTTTACTAAGCATCCACTATAAAACGCTTCAAAATAAAACGGCTGAAGTCCTGCGCTGCTAAAAGCAAGGATGCGGGCTCTATTCTCGGCCATGCTTATTTGCATATCTATAGCGGTAAAACGCAAAGACAATACTGTGACTCAGACTTGGGTGCGTATTATAGAACCCAAAATGATCAAAAGGAATCCGCAGTCGCCATTCCCACGTGTCTCAGAACGTTCCTTTGACATGTCTTGCTTCAGAATTTCAGTCGCAATTTAATCGACATCACTGTTTCATAACCCTCTGCTTCGGCATTCAGCATACTTGGCTAAGAGATATGAATCAAAGATAAAGTATCTTTTACGTTCTTTCTTCTGCAATCTCTTGCTTTAACAGAGTTTTGACTGCTTCATTGCGGGAGTCCGAAACAAGGTATGTTGTAATTATGCGCTGCGAATCTTTTCTATTTTGTGAAACAATGATTAATACTCAAATACGGACAACATCGAATAATGTGAATTAAAATAGGAATCCGCCTTTCTTGAAGTATTTCCAGGATTGCCGTGAATAATAATAATAATAATAATAATCAATCAATCAATCAATCAATCAATCAGTCAATCAATCAATCAATCAATCAATTAATCATTTATTTAACGTGCCCAGGAACAACCGTGAGGTCTTTGTGCAGGAGCACACAAAAATAAAATCAATAAAAATAAACAATACAATACAGACAGTCTTCAGAAATAAAAAGAGCAAAAACACGTAGACAAAGAGAAATGAACACTAAAGGGGAGGAGTAAAATAAGACAATATGAGAAATATTGAAGGGGAATAAAAAATTAGATTGCACATATTCAACTATGCGGAAAGACGGAGAAGGGAAGACTTTGTACACTGTGCCATACTATGTCAAAACAGTGCAAAGCTCGGATAAAAACAGTGATTGTGGACTATGAAAAACGTCAAGATCAAGAAAATTAATATTATAAAGACTGTATTCTGTGAACGGTAGAGTGTTGGAAGAAGCAGGCGGGTACATGAAACGGTCTGTTCTCTCTGGTTAACTTACGCGGAATTCGAAAATTAACACAATTGAGAAGTACAGGGCAGGATATGAAACCGTGGACTAGCTTGTAGAGAAATAAGAGATCAGAACGATTTCGTCGGCAGTGAAGTGATGGCAGTGATAATGACTCAGCAGTATTTGAACGAGATCCAGAGTCATTTTTAGCAAAGCGATGGTTATATATGCTGAGGAATTTTTTCTGGACTCGTTCAATGGTGTTACCGCTGGATTGAACAATGCCATTCCATATCACGGACGCATACTCAAGTTGCGGAAGACATATTGCCGTGTACAATTTGTGTAGGGCCATGGGAGACCTGAATTCTCGAGATATTCTACAAACACATCCGAGAGAACGAAGGCCCCGCATAGCAGCACGCTTAACGTGAGAAGAAAAGTTTAACGCGCTGTCAACAACAACACCAAGATCACTGATTTCATAAACCTTGCATAACGGCACAGAATTGACAAAGTATTGAAATGACACGCTAGATGTTTTGCGAGTGATAGACATGAATTTTGTCTTTGCGGTATTTAGAGAAAGGTTATTGCCGTTGCACCATTCGGAAAAAGAACACAAATCTGACTGCAACAAGCGACAGTCGTTAACTGAATGAATTTCCTTAAATATCTTGATGTCATCGGCATACAAGAGGAAAGAAGAATTACGAATGGCAAAAGAAACATCATTAACGTAAATTAAAAATAGGAGTGGGCCTAATACCGACCCTTGAGGGACCCCACTAGTCACTTTATACAAAGAAGAGGTTTGGCCATTTACGGCAACATAACAAGATCTATTGAGCAGATAGCTGTGCAAGAGATTCACAATCGACAAGTCAACGTCAAAGTTCGCAAGTTTAACCATAATCAGTGTGTGGCTGACTACGTCAAAGGCCTTGCTCAGGTCACAGTAGATTACGTCAACCTGTCCTCTCTGAGAAATAGGTGTGGAGATCTGCGTCATGAAACTAGCAAGATTTGTGGTAGTTGAGCGGCCAGCAAGAAAACCATGTTGATTTGGAATCAGTGAGTTTTTCACACTAAAAGACAATATTTTGTGAAGAGCCAGTTCGAAGATCTTTGATGTGGCACATAGTAGAGAAATCGGGCGATAATTAGAAACATCTGTCTTAGAGCCCGACTTAAATACTGGGAAAACACGAGCAGTTTTCCACATGCTAGGAAATGTGGAAGTGTCCAGGCAGTTATTAAATATCGTAGTCAGTACTGGGACAAATATAGTACCATATGCTTTTAGTATGGCGGAGGGGATGCCATCTGGGCCACATGATAAGGATGGTTTTAAGCGCTTAATGCATTCGCTGATAAGATTTTCATCCAGCGACAAAGCACTGGATGAGCTAACTGCCTTGGGCTGTTGTCTGATATCAGTGCTGGAGTCTGAGGCCTTATAAACGGATGAGAAATGTGTGGCAAAACAGTCAGCGACGGCATGCACTTCTACCCCATTTGAGTCTAGTAGTCTGAAGGACTCTCCGCTTTTGCTAGACCGTTTACGCACATACTTCCAAAACTCAGCCGGCCTGTCAGAGGCGCTTTTTTCTAAGAATTGAATGTACGAACTATGATCCCGTTTATATAGGCGTTTAGAGAGAGTTCGAAAAAAGCTGAACTCTTCCTTCCACTCGCTGGATGGAGAACATTTAGATTTCCTGTGTGCGTGATCTTTATGCTTCAGTGCACTGATAAGTTCAGATGAGAACCAGTGGGGATATTTACGTTGTTTAGGTGTATACTGGGGAATAAAATTAAGCATGCTGCTCAGTACAAGCTCCGTAAACTGATCAACCTGGTCATCAACATTAGGTTTGTCAGTAACCTGTGACCACTCAACGGTGGACAAGTGATGATAGAGGCCCGTGTAATCACCTCGCTTGAACGCAAATCTTGGAGATTTGTTTACGTAACTGCTGTAGCTCGTTGTTTCGGCTGATGCAGATAATCTTACGTTAAGTGGTGGGTGGAATTTGTCCGGACGTACAAGAGAGATGTTGGAGCGGGAAACTTCAAGGGGTTGATCGTTTGACACACACAGGTCTAAGACGTTGCCACTGGAATTGACGACTAAATTATGTTGCACTAGGGAATTAAACGCCAGAAAGTCCAAGAGCAGGCTGCACTTTTTCTCTGTGAAATGATTGTAATCAGAAAAGGTAAGCGTGCTCCAGTCAATTCCAGGTGCATTGAAATCCCCAAGAACAATAATTCTGTGCCCACTATGAGAAGATATCACAAGTTCAATAGAAGACATGACATCGTGAAACGAGGCAGGGGAAATGCTGGGCGGTAAATAGAAGCATCCAATCAAGAATTTTTCACGGCGCTCAAGGTTGATTTCTAGCCAGATCGATTCTTCGATAGTTTCTAGGTCTTTCCGTCTAACGGATTTCAGTGAATTGTCAATGGCAATCAGCACGCCACCGCCTTTCTGTTTGGTTTCACTGAAATCTCGGTCACGGCGGAAGGTGGTGTAAGTCGGGGGAAAAAAGTACGATGAGAGAATTTCAGTGCCGAGCCAGGTTTCAGAAATAGCGATAATAGGAAAACAAGACGAAAGAACATTAGAGAAAAACTCCAGTGTCTTGGTACGCAGACCCCGAGCATTTTGGTAGAATATGTCTACGTTACACGGCACTTTCGTTTCCAGTCACTTGCTCAGAGGGATGAAGCATGTCATCGCGCAGCTCCCCACGAAATGGCTTGAAGAGGCATCCGAGGGGCCACATCGAAGGGTCATTCAGGCGTTGTAGCGTTTCCTCGTCAACTTCGATATAGAATGAAGAATATGACTGGAATCTTGTTTGAAGTCGCCGGCAGGAAATGGGAGACATATCGAATGAAGCAATATGTTTTTTGATGTCAGCAGCAGTGGTGTCCGGGCTCAGCTTCGTAACAAAAATGGCCTTTGGCCGTTGTGGCCGTTGTGGCCGCTGAGCTACAGATATAGTGGATGTCTTCAATGCTCCAAACGAGGCGGGTTTCTTCTTTCTTACACCCTCAGTTACCGCTGCAGAAGAGGCTGTCGCAGGCATCACACTGACACGCTCGGACGTGTCTACGTCACATGGCGGCGAATTCGAAGATGAAAGAATTTTGGACAGAGGTTGTTCAGAGTACGCAGGTTGCTTGGAGGTCACAGATCGGCCAACGGTCACCTGCTCTGGAGGGATCACAGGCGCCTTCACTGACACGGCGGCCGTGCGGCGCGTCAGCTCCTCACGCAGGAAGCGGACCTCTGCACGAAGGGAGGCGACCACACGGGCTTGTTGTTCAACACCGCGAGAATGATCCTTGCGGAGGCGCTCGTTTTCTTCGCGTAGTTGGGATACCTCGTCGCTGAGGAACGAGATTCCCTCCAACGCGTCGAGGAGGAGGCGGCGCAGCCCGGCGAGCTCACCACCCGTAGGGGCACACGTGGAGAGGGAACCGGTTTGAGAGCAGCTGCAGGGCTCATCGCTGCACGCCGCCGAGTTGTCTTCGTTAGGCTTACCAGAAGAACTGCTCAGATCACATAAATTGCAGCAAAATGAGCGCGATCCAGACTTCAGAAGTTGCAGCTCTTCATCCGGCCAGGTTACACACTTCGCATGAGCACGTTTAGAACAACTTTCACAGCGGAAAAACTGCTGCTTACCGAAAAACGGGCAGGAGCATAGCAAGCATGCATCCCGACTGGGAGCCATGGTGCGGGACTAATAATAATAATAATAATAATAATAATAATAATAATAATAATAATAATAATAATAATAATAATAATAATAATAATAATAATAATAATAATATTATTATTATTATTATTATTAACAATTTCAGTAACGTTACCTGGAATAAGAGCTAGGCCTGTGCTGGGGTACGCTAAGCATTACTGATAAGAAACATTACAATAAATGCAGTGTACAGGAGAAAATAACAAGAAAAAAGAACTAAAGAATACAACAGAGTGTCAGGACAACATGGCCAAAACACAATAACAGAACACGAGAAATATACACCAACCATATGAAATGAAATTGCATACAAAAATTGCCAATTGAGGCACAAAGACAAGGAAGACAAATATATGTACACTGCGTGACACTATGACACTATATAAACGACAGTCCCGAAGTTATACACCTAACCACAACGCGCAAGTGCATGAGAGCCTTTTTTACCACCGAGCCGCTAAAAGGCTATCTTCACATGAGATGTAATATTTCTCATCTTTAGGACAACGCCAAGTGCACTTTGCAATGCGCTTGAACCACAGAGCGGCACCTACACTGATATGACTCTCGTGAACGGATGGTGCAACGAACACACACAGCACCCTCGACAAGTGCAAGTGCACTTACTTATCTTGTTCCAGTGCATATACTGCCGATCAAGGCCAAATAGTTCTTCACATCGTGTTAGTCATACGAACGAGCGGTTAAAGTTGTACAAACGCGACGGAACAAACCACCTTTTGAGGACCTGCATGACGTACGCGCACATGCAAACACAACGTGGCTAGCAGACGACGCATGGAGCAATCCACACTAGGCGCGGTTCAGCCAGAGCCGCTAGGCGGCGACTCCGCTCGATCTCACGGCCAATAGGAGAACGGAGCTAAGTATTCTGAAAACACAAGAGAACGAATACTCCGCGAAGCAACGCGGTTAGTGTGATCTGAAAAGCTTGATGTGCGATGAAATAAAACACCGAGATAATCGATCTCGCACCCTTAGATGACATGACAAAATAACAGGGAAATTCTAAGGTTGTGGGTTCGGACCCCACCGGCGAAAAGTTTGTTTTCTGCCACTTTTTCGGCGAATGATAGGAAAACGTCAGTGGTGTAAGTTATGTCACCATAGTGAGTAATCGTGACTATTTGAATTATATTTCTTGTAAAATAGCTAAGGAGTGCACCGCACTTGTACTTACAACTACTAGAACTGTGCTCGCTTACGGCGTTCACTCACTGAAGATATAAAGTAGAACTCGCGTAGTTTATCCACAAAAAAAGCAGGCTGCGCTCAAGAAACAGTGTAATACTTTCGCTATTCGTGTTTTTGAATCTCGTTGAGCTGCAGCTGGCCACCCCGAGTCGATGCTATATAGCTATCACTGGTCCCGCGACATTAGGCTCCTCTAAAAACGACCGAATATTCTACGTAACGCGATTTCACAAAACATGTACGACAGCTCCCTCCGTAACCATGGTTCTGTACACTACACTTTGCAGAGTTCTGCACTTTACACATATCTAAGCCTAAGAGAAGGATTTGGAGAAGACTACGCAAAGTTCTGGGTAAGTGGAAATATTAAATGGTTATGGCTCGTTATACACTTTCCTAGAAAACTATTTGGAGCAATGGAGGGCACTCCTCGCGAGCTCGGACACACAGGTGTAACTAGCGCTTCTGGACCACGTCCCGCTGGCGGCACAAGCCAGTGGAGTCTTGGACATGGGGCCACACCCATGTGTGGCCCCATGTCCTTCCCTTTCCCTCAATAAAGGTTCTTAAACGAATAGTCCCAACTCTATTTTTGTGAAAGGAGTGGTTACTGCTTACGACTGCGTACCCGCATGCTGAGCAATTGCTTTCTTCTTGGGTTTACGTGGAATTACTTGCGCTATAATTATACCAGCTGCACTCTTCTATAACCTCAGGAAGGTTGTGTTCCCAACATTAGAGATGTTGAAAACACTTTGGTCTGCGCACCAGGAGCAGGTTTTATTTTGTGTTGTTGATGAGGATAAATGCATTAGAAACAAATAAAGGTAACTGTTTTTTTTGCTAAAACTAAAAAAATAGGAGCTAAGAGATATTTTGTTATCCCAATTACATGTGCAATGTATTTTGTAGAGGGGTCATGATGGTGCTCTTGAATACCCCATTGTCATAGGGTGAAAGAACTTAGACAGGGCTGGTGATGTACGTCGACTTGTTTTCATTTTCCGAAAACTGTTCACGAAGTACTTTCTCAATACTTTGTTTCCGTTTTTGGTAGAACCGGGAAGTGCCCATACGCAATTAAAACCTAGAGGCCCGTTTTATGTATCGTAGCCCCACTGATCCTCGTGGCTGTCAGAATGAATGTATTCGCATATACTGATGTGAATGGCAGCACAGCGTTGAATGGCAGCACGCGTGCAAGGCACCGACCTTCATTAAAAAGGCTGGACGGCGCATCCCCACTCTGCGAGGCGGGCGCTTGCGAAGCCACCGGAACGTCCCCTCTTTGTCCCGGAAGCTGGCGTCTTCTGTCCGTCTCAGTCGCACAATTCAAATATTCTCGGGTGGCAGCTGTTATGATCGTTTTTCTTTTTTATTGTTTCAAACTCTGCGATTACGCCTCACTTTAGACACCGACGAACGCTACACGAAAGATGACAGAGGCCGTGCCGACACTGTCCGAATATGGCGGAGTGCTGCAACGCATAAAATGCGTAAAAAGTAATGCAACTTTGACGTACTCACGCGTGAAATGTCTTCCCTGACGACTTTTCCGCTCGATTCGTACAGTTTACTGCGCTACAGGCAGGTATATCTTTAAAACAAGAAGAGAAAAGCTCTCTTCCGAAACAAAAACGGCGGCATCCGGTGGCTTCACGCCCGCATGCTCGATGCGCGATCCAGCTCCTCCTAGTAGAGATCAGTGGTACAAGGCGCCCTTCTGCTAACTCTTCCTTTACGTATCTCTTATAAATAACTGCCCTTTAGGGATGTGCCATGATCATGAAATCGCTGCCGCAATATATGCAAGTTAGAGATGACAGATCAGCGAACCATCGTAGTACTCCTCCGAGCACATTGGAAGATGTCCGCCTACGATGTGGCAGATACTGGATTCGATAACAATGCCACCGGGCGCTCATTGGTTTTTCCAACGAGAAGAGCGGTGCCTCTACCCGACACTGAACAGTTTATAGTAGTTAAACTAGAAAGGTGGGCTATCCGCACCACTCCCATCTCTTATTGCGTTCCATGACCCACAGGTACTGAGCAGTGCCCCCTATGGATGCAAAAATTAGCGTATTCCGGAAACTGAAGCTACTACCTCTGTTCCCCTTGTCCCCTAGGGGGCCGGTTTTCGCTATGCTATATTGGATCAACGAAAACCCTAACCACTTCGGCATGCTTTGCCACTGTCGTCCGCTACCACATGAATTCACTTTATTTAACGTTGCCATATGTAAGAATCGTAATTTTCCTGCGCTACACTGAAACGCTAGGACAATAACCAGTTGTAAGTTTGCGCGCATATGTGTCCTGTCTTTGTCGTGGTGTTTCAGTATAGCGCAGCGAATGAACGATGTCATACGAACTTGCCCCCGTGGAATCCTTATTGCTCAAAAGGAAATGACACGGCCTTCGGTGGCCATACCTGGCTCTTGCAGCAAAACACTATGCATCACTCAATTTTATCGAGCAATTGAGATAACGTGGTGTGCCAACACCATAGGTCGACAAAAAATGTGGAGCTCACTAAGACTCACTAATGAAATATATTTTGCCCTTAGAGCTCACTCACACACAGACTCACCAGAATTTTCCTCAACTGGACTCACTCACGCTCAGACTCACAGGAATTGTTCTCAGCCGGACTCACTCGGACTCAAACTCACCGAAATATTACTCACTGGGGCTCACTCAAACTCAGACTCACGGCTATATCTGCGTCTGAGTCAGCCGACACATGAGTCTGTTAGCGTATAATTGGCTTTTTTAACCAAGGTGTCAACGCTCTCTAAAATCAATATCTTGCATATTTGGTGCTCAACTTGGAACCTTTTGATCATGAAGCTTCAAATATTAGTCATGAGTGGCTCCAATTCAGTAAGAACATTTTTATTGAAATTTTTTGTTCACTTGAGATACATTTACGAAGAACCTCATGTGAAAGTGTTCGCCAAGGGGATGTCATCCTCCTCTCCCCCCTCTTCTACGTAACTCACGCCTCTAATTAATAAATATTGAGCTGACTATCGCTGCTAGTGCTTTGAAGTATGCGTGAGTTGGCGGGAGTGTAAACGTGAGGCGACATGAGGCTGATAGTAATGTTGACGTTGTGTAGATAGAAGCATAGGCCGGCAAAAAAGTCTGCAGCTCACTCAGACTCACTCAAGAAATATTTTTTGCAATTAGGGCTCACTCGGACTCAGACTCACCAAAACTTTTCTCTACCAGACTCGCTTGGACTCAGACTCACTAAAATGTTTCTGATCCGGATACACACGGACTCAAGCTCTCCCTAATATTACTCACCCGGACTCACTCAGACTCAGACTGACGGATCAATCTGAGTTTCAGTGAGTCGACTCATGAGTGAGTTCGCTGACCTACGGCCAAAAGCAATGCTAAACAATTTTTAATGAAATAAGGCGAACATCATGGAAGCAAACACTGTGTTGAATTCCGGTGATCGGAAAATGTTGCGGATTCTTTCCCATGCTTTTGTCGGAGTTACATAAGTCTGACGTCAGCAGATAGGAATTGGATCGCTATACAGATAGCTTTACGTTATAGCACCCGTCATTTCACGCGCGAAAACGTTTCCGAAGAAACATTTTGCGCACTTAGTTGTTAGAAAGCGCTTGTTCTTGTGTTTCCCTTGTTTGTTCTTTTGTTTTCGCGCAAATATTCTGAAGAGAAGTTTCCAAAGGTGTGCGTTGATGTTTTTTTAATGAATTTTGACTTGCTCTTTTCTAGCAATGTGTGTGGGAGTCCAGGCAAGCAATATCGCCTTACAATCGGCAGTCTGTCGACGATGCGGTTGCCTTTTTTCGGAAGCGAGTCCTGAATTTCGGGTAGACTTAAACGCCTCGAATAAAAATTGCATCCTATTCAGTCGCACTGATGTGGTATCCTTGTTGGTATGTTGCCTCGGATGTAGTGAACGAAAATTGGGGCTTCCGGGGCATCAATATTTTGGTAGCAACAACTACGCGAAGTCAGAGCCCCCCCCCCCCCGTTTTCACCCATCCATAGCAGATATGCGACATTGTTTTCGGTTTTAGGAGCAGGCAACTAGCGGACGAACTGTTCTATGCTGACTAATTGATACATTGCTGCAATACCGCCTTCATTATTCAATTAGCAGAAACAATTACGTGATAGAAAGCTCTCCATTTTCCTTATTATACTTCGAGTGAGACTTCGCAAGCAGGTGCGAAGAACACGAGCGTGACATCATCTTTGAATAAGAGTCCCGACATAGGCGACAGACGCCGTACTCTTACAAAGAGAGGAGGAATGGTACGTTTACAGTATGGGTAGAGGCGACTGGAGCCATCAAATCTGAAAAGCAGGTTTCAGGACGAAGATAATGTTGAAGCGATCTGGCTTTCAAAGTAAGTTTGGTCGTAGTCATCACTAGAAACACAGCACGCCTAAAGAACATCTAGAGAAGGGAATCTGTACATTCTAGACTGGTACGAAAACAAGGCTAGCAGTGGCGTTGATCAATCAAGTATACGACCAAGAGACTAGAAAAGGAGTTGCGGCATCTCCCGTCATTACCTACAGGCAATATGACCGCTGCATTGCCGACCGGCGTCTGTGCTAGCCCACTGTTTCTGCATTCACAGATGTAGAGGGAGTACTGCAAGAGTAGAGCGGCCTATTACTCTCGCCAGATTTGTTTCACTCCGTGGGAGAGTAGTGGAGAGTCAGCCACGGAGCTTACTCTTTTCTTGAAGGCAGAGTAAAAGAGACTACGAACTCTCTGCTACTCAGATGGAGTTTCCAATCCATGGAACTCCCGCGTCGACGTAGCGTGAACAGGATCGGGAACTCCGTCCTAAGCAGACAGAGTGCAAACGAGCGCGAGCTTCTGGCCGACGCCGCACAACGACACATAACTGTCTTTAAACTAAATCATCCGAGCGTAGAGGCCACTGATGCCACTTTAATAAGCAAGTTAAAAGGATAGCTTTCGGGGACAACAAAACAAAGTGTTTGTGATCGTTAACTTTGGTTACTGCAACGTCAACAGAAGCAGCTTCGAAGCCTGAAACAGCGGCAACTTCTAACGCATCGCTAAAAGCATGTTTACGACACAAACTAATTGCCACTAGAATAAGGTAGACACTAAAAGCATTATTGAAATAATTATAAACAGAAAAAATCGAGGCATATCCACGCGGTGAATGATGAGGAGTGGGGCGAAGCGAACTAGCGCTGCAGCACAGCGATGGCATTGGCGCGAGCGTGGTCCTTCTTGATGGAAGATATTGTGATTACATTGTTTGAGAACCACAATCTGTTGCACACACCGAAACTATGGCCGTAACTGTTATCAAGGAAGTCCCGCTGGAAGCGCGCCTCGGCGCCTTCGGGCAGAGCCCGCCTGATGCGTTTTGCAGCCACTTCACGTGCTCGCACAGCCTCGGGCTCTGCCTGGCGGTACGCGCGCTTTCTCGCCGCTTCACGGTTTCTCAGATTTTGAAGGTACGATTCGCGTCGCAGCCGTGCAGCTTTGGCCTCGCGGGCTCGAACGGCGGGGTGTTCTCGCTGCAGCCGTGCACCTTGTCGAGCAGCTTCGGCCTCGCGAGCTCGAACGGCGGGGTCTTCTCGCCGCAGCCGTGCAGCTTGTCGAGCAGCTTCGGCTTCGCGGGCTCGAACGGCGGAATCTGCTTCGTGGCTTCGACGTGCAGCTTCGGCCTCGCGGGCTCTTACCTCAGGATTCTGTCTGTGAGCGCGCGCTGCCGCCGCCTTTCGTGCCCTCCATTCCGCAGCCTTGTCTTTCATCTGGCGACTCCGAGCTAAAGAGCAAGCGTGCCAAGAGGGAGCCTCATGGCGCGTTACTTCTGAAACGTTGTCTTCGGGTGTCGTTGAAAACACGAGACGTAGTAAAGAAGAAAGAACGCCAGACAGGTGAACATGCACGAGAGTATCACTCGTCAACGTCGTATTCTTCTTCTACTGCATACCGGAACGCGCTTCTCACGAGCTAGAGGTGGGTTCCACAACGCTACAAACAAACGGAGGATGGACAAGCTCACGGCATAAGGAGCTTCTCCCCTAGAAGTGGTGAAAAAAAAGTCACAGTTTCGCCGCAAGGGCGAAGCAATGAATGCGATAGAAACAAATTGGAATGTAACGCGAACAAGGAAAGCAGCTCGAAATTTCCAGCGTGTCGCTCAAGCGCAAAGAACGCATGAAAAGAACACACAAAGGACGAGCACGAACTATCATGCGTCACAGCTCGACAATTGAAGGGCACTGCTCGAACATAAAGCAGGACGCATGAAACGAACGAACAGGTACACATAGGATGAGCGCGAACTGTCACAATTGTTGCTTATTTCTGTTTGAAGAGCGCGCTCCTTTCGCAAACGCGGCCGCTGCAGCGAGCGAAGTGACCTTCGTACGCTCTCTAACTTCAGCGCGGGCATCGCGAAAGCACAAGATATACAACCCCTCGCTCCACTGAGCCCCCGCCCGCCCCCTTCTTTCCTCGAGATAAGCGCACGATGGCAACCACGCCCTGTAGGGCGAAGAGCAAAGCGTTACCCGGCAGCTACTACCTCGCGAGCAGACAGCGGAAGCGCACGGTTCTCCCTGCGCAAATAAGCTGGCCGACGCCTTGAAAGGGCCCCTCACCAGGTATGACAATTTTGAGCTAACAACTGAACTCTTTCTTTTTATTTAACTTATACCGTAGGGCATACTGGCGCCAATAAAAAAAAGCGCAATGCATACAGTCGGCATTCACGAACACGTCTGCCAAAATTTGCGACGCTACGCGCCGCGGAAATGGGTCAAATTTCGAGGTGAACGCTGCTTGCCCTTCCTCTCGCGGGCGCGCTCTTTAGAGAATGAGGGGATGACGTACATGAGAAAATGGCCGTACTTAGATGGTAGTGCTGTGATGTTGCTCCTCTACGTAGATGACTGTGCTCTGACGTAGCCAACAGTAGCACGTGACACTGCGATAATTATTTGACACGACATGTGTAGTTTGTGTAATTTCTTGCTTGAATAGATTAATAAAATTTGAGAGAAATAATGAAAAAACAAAGGGTATGTGTGCGTCTTTTTCATTTTTTTTTTCGTGCATTGCAGCGAGATGCGGGGCTATTGTGCCTCCCTTTCCCATGCGCTCGATGCCAGGGCTGGCATCGAGCAGACGCCAGCCCTGGAAACGAAAGTAATGTTCTGGCGCGTTCGAGCACTTATTATGCTCATTTATTCTACCGCGTCCAAGTAAACGTTGATGCGGCACTGGCTCATGATACCGCCACTCTCGTGCCCGTACAAATGTCTCAACTTTCATGCCCGTCCCTCAGAAAGAGGCAATACACCACAGAGAACGCCGACAAAACGCCCACGGCCGCTACATAAAAACAAAAGTAGCGGCCGTGCAACGCCGCTCGCGTGCTCTTGCTGGCTCGGGCACGTCATGCGCACGTGACCATGCATGCACATGACGTGTTCATGCGTATGTGTCAAGTGAAGAGGGCAGGCAAGGGATTTCGCTTGCTAAGGCTACACGGGGCGAGTGGCAAGGGTTTGAAATTCGCCTCCTCGCATCATGGTTACGCGCCGCTGCAAATTATTGTTTTTCTGAGGTCGTAATGAACCGATTTGAAAAATTCTTGCGGCATGCTGCTCTTCATTCGGCACACAACAACTTCGAGCGTCAAACTAAAATTTCCTATGCGGCCTGGTGAGGGGCCCTTAAGTTCGGCCGTCGCGCTCCTCGCGCCATCTTGGTGGTAATGAAGAAACGCTTATAAGCGCCTGCCGTCTAAAAAGTGCGTATATAACGCTCGCCGTTAGCTACATGAAGGATCTGCCTTTGGTGGCGTAGTGGACAGCGCCACGCGCTGCGGACTGATATATATATATATATATATATATATATATATATATATATATATATATATATATATATATATATATATATATATATATATATATATGTATATATATATATATATATATATATATATATATATATATATATATATATATATATATATATATATATATACGCAGCATGACGGCGGCGACGGCGACGGCCAAAACCAGCCGAGACTTGCCTCCATATAATTGCTATCGCAATTAAATAAAAAATAAACCTTTACGAGGAGGAACGGAACCTGCCAACTTGACATTCCCAGGACAGTTCTCTACCACCAGTCCCACGCTCCAACTGTTTTCTTTTTTAAAGAGGATAGTCTTTCTTGGGGAACTTAAACGCAGAAATTTTGGTCTGTCTTTTAAGCAAATTTTATTTCCAGATCTATCTTACATAACTTATTGTGTACACAAAAGGATATACAATGTTGTTCATGCGTATTTACAATGCAAGCTGTTATGTACAGCGAAAATAACTTATTTGTGTATGCAGTGATGTTCATATGTACAATGCAAAAATTTGTACAACAAAAACGGCACATTCATAATGTTCGAGTTGAAAAAACTTATATAAACAGTAAAGGCTCTGTGTACAAACAAAGAAGTCTTTCACAATGTAAGGTGATGTTTTTGCATCCACCTATGAGGACAATTTGCTCTCGTGCTCAAGAACAATATTTCACAAAAAAGGACATGTTTCTGATAAAGAAAAGGAGTATTCACACTGTAGTTTCACAGTGGTACAAACTCTAGCCCACCTCCTCAGTAGGGGAGGAAAGGCATGGACACTCTGTTGTTTTTAACAATAATGAATCGCGTAGACCAGCGTCGGAGGAAAGCCTCCTCTCCCAAAATAACTAGTTATTCATTGAGATGCATAGGCATTACCTTTCTTAACCGATGCAGCAGAGGAAACAGGGCTCTCTGAGGGCGTCCCCTCAGATGAGCCGATCCCCTCCGCTTCCATAGAACGAAGGCTCCAATAGCCATTAAAAGTTCGACAAAAATATCCCTGTGGCGAGACTTCCACTGCATACTACTGCGCGCTACAATGCATTCATGAAAGACATGGTGCAACGTTTCGACACGGCCCCATTGCGGACATGTGGCGGAGGGCGCCACGCCTCACTCCGCAAGGCGGTCAGCCGTCGGTAGAGCCTCCCTTTCCCTAAGCCAGTTGAAATCACGGACTTCAGCGGGGAGGGACGTGTTTCTAAAAGCCCAACGTCCTCTCGCGCGGCATTTCCGGCGCTGTTCGTCAGTTAGACTTTTGAATGCTATTTGTTCACTCAAGTCAGTGGGAGACATTTCCATCAGTTCTTGAACTGGAAAATCATTTCGCCATTGTTGCAAAGATTTTATCACATGCGTATAATACGCCGGTGGCTGTTCAGCAGCTGGTCCCGTTTCGTTTGTTAAACCGAAAAACCTTCTATAGGTGCCTAGCAGATATACTACGAGTTGCCTGCCTCGATACGGTGAGTTTTCTAAAAGTGCCCATGTGTTTTTTAGAGCCAACATGCGGCACATTACATCAAGGTTTGGAATACTGAGCCCACCCCATTTTACTGGTAGGCGGACCAAGGCTCTGGAAACAGCTTCAGCGTGGCCATCCCAAAAAAAGGAGCCACACGCAGTGGCCACTCTCAGCAAAACCCGACGAGGCGGTCTAGCAATTCTGGCTACATAAGGCAGTGGCGCTGTTATGCTTGATTTGATAAGATAGGCTCTTCCAGTGAAAGGTAAGTGAAAAGTTCTGGCGATTTCAATGCGTCTGTCTGCTTTACGTTGAATATCTTTCCATGTGGTGCGAGCTACTTCACCAGTCGCAAGGAAGGTTACACCTAGGACTTTAACTCCTTGGACGATTTGGACGCGATCAGGGAATTCTTCAATGTGCACTCCAAAGCACAATGCCTTGCTTTTTCCGTGATTAAGACGAGCCCCCGACACGTAGCTATAGGTGTGAAATATTCGCAAAAAGGCTCTATAACTATCTATGTTCCCAATAAACAACGAGATATCATCGGCGTAGGCCGCCACTTTCACTTCGCCCAGGCCTGGGAGAGGAAAACCGCGTATCGATGTGCATCTGTGAATTTGTTGCAATAACGGCTCTATACACAGTACAAAGAGTATTGCGGAGAGGGGACAGTCTTGTCGAATACCCCTGCTTACTGCAATAGGTTCAGATGTATAACCATTGACTACTAAGGACGCTTCTAAGTCAGTGTAGAGCAAGCGGAGAACGTCGGTTAAACGTGCTGGGAAGCCGTAACACTCCAGCACAGCGAAGAGATAGTTCCATTCGACACGATCAAAAGCTTTTTCCTGGTCTAAGGAAAAAAAAAATGCCGGATATTTGTGTTCTTGTAGCATACGTGAATAAATCACGAGTCAACGCTAGCGAAGAATAAATCGTACGGCCTGGAACACAACAAGTTTGTATGGATGGATGGATGAAAGAACTTTATTGAGGTCCAATAGGTCGTGCTAGTTTCCGAGCCCGAAGCGATGTCGCTTATTATTTCCGGAAGAACGGTAGTTATGCGGTGTGCAAGGATGGCTGCCAATATCTTATAATCTGAGTTAAGTACGGAAATGGGCCTCCACGCCTTTGGATCGGACGGCTCTCCCTCGCTTTTAAGCAAGAGTATAACTCGGCTCTCTCGAAACGTATCCGGTCTGATCCCTTCGGCAAGAAGCCCATTTAGCATTATCAAAAGATGGACGTGTATTTTATCAAAGAAGGTTTTGTAGAAGCTTAGAGGTAACCCGTCAGGGCCAGCTGCGGCGGTAGTGTTCATGTGGTGAAGCACGAAGCGTAATTCTTCGAACGTCACTGGGCCGCACAAACCATCGCGAAGCTTCTCCGGTATGCGGGAAATTCCCGCGCAAACTCGTTGACTGTTGTGGTATGGTTCACGTCGCTCGTGTACACCGCCCTGAAAAGATTAAAAAAATGTGTTTCAAAGACCCTCATTATATCTTCTGCTCGTTTAGACTGTTCACCGTTCGGCAACTCAACGAAAGGAACATGCATTTGTTCGCCCAAGGAGCCGTTGCGAACGCTTCTAAGCACAGCTGGATCTGAAACCGGTCGTCCATTAATGAAAGACTGCGCAGCCGTGCGCGAGCTAAGACGTAGCAAAAGTTCGTACCGCGCCTTTAACTGATCGAGATAGTCATGCATTGCGAACGTCAGCATCTCGCCTCTTTGTACAATACGCGCTTTTCGCAGCGTGTCGTTTATCTCCGTCGCATGGTGTAAGAATATTCAGGTGTTGACACTGCGCTCGCCTAAGCGGCCAGAAAATGTTCGGTCGTCGGTCCGTTGAGCGGTGCGCCATCTAATGGCTTGAGGTGGAGAGCGCCCGAGAGTAGCCGAATCACGGTGGTGCTACGTCATCGCCGCCGCGCTCGCCGTGCCCTCTCCTGTTGCTCTCTCGATTTCGCCCCTCGACGCCGCTTGGCGGATGCACATTATCCAGCAAAATGGCACAAAAAAATGCACGTTATCAGCAGCATGCGCGTTGCTATGGAGACGACTGCCCCGCTTTTCGTAGCGCCCTCCAAGTCATCTGATAAGAAACCGAACATTATCTGGACGCGCGTGGATTGCGGTTTCCCATGCGTCGGGGGAAGAGTGTCATCACCTGAGTATATTCTTACACCGTGCTCCGTCGTCAGACGCGCTTTCCTTTCGCGCCCTGCTTTCATAAGTTCGGTGCGCCATCTGTTTTTCAATGCATCCCAGTTCCGAGGTTCAGGCGGGCAATCGCACACTTGCTCTAGCGCAATGCGGAGTAATGCTACGCTTTCAGGGTCGTGAATGAGTGTTGTATCCATTTTCCAATGGTTTCTAAAGGTAGTGGATTGCTGAAAGAAAAATTTCACAGACACTGGAAAGTGATCTGTGATACGTGGTACGTCCGGTGGGAAATTCAGGACTTCGCAACTAAGGACATGTGTGGCTAGCGCTTCAGGAAAATAGTAGCGATCTAGCCGGCTCATGTTGGAACCCCGTTGCCAGGTTGCAACAAAATCATTCCCGTGAGTGTCAACCCACGCGTCTCTCAGCTTGAAATTGCGGATTAGTTGTCGCAGTGCGCGAGCTCCGCTATATTGCCTGCTGTGTCTGCGTCCGCGCGTGTCTCTGTCGATATTATCAACACAGTTAAAGTCACCTACTAAGAAAGTGGGGCAGCTGTCGAACATAAAGGTGTCGAGTGAATAAAAAAATTCGGCAGAGCCTGCACGTTGAGCTGGGGCATATACTACAAGCGCTCTTACTTGTCTGCCGTGAAGGTTAAAATCCACTGCTAACGTGCGACCGTCAAAACCAAAAACACAGTGAGCTCCTTGACGTAAGGCTGGCGTCATAAACACAACTCCAACTCTGCACATATTTGAGTCGGTCAACGAAAAAAAGGCTTCGACTCCAAAGAGTGAACAAAAGGATTGGACATCAAAAGGCGTTCTAAAGTAACATTCTTGCAGGAAAAGGATGTCGACATGACGTGAGTTTGCAAAGTGCATAACTTCTCTCTGCTTATCTAGGCGTCTGAAACCTCTGACGTTTAAGGAGGGAAAATGCACCGTAGCCATTGTTAAAAAGGGAGCATGCGGAGAAATTTCAGGAAAAATCCTTGGAGAGGGTGGGGAGAGCGCTCAACGAGCTGACATGGGTGATTCCACGAGAGATCGAACATGCCTGTCCGGTCGCATTTTTTGTTTTGCCTGGGTTTTTTATATGTTGTGTGGGCACATTCAAACTGCACGGAACTGAAAATTTTATTTCCAAGAAACGCTCCCAGCGCGTCAAAAAAATATTTGAAGTTGGCGGCGCGTGCCTTCTGTTTTTGCTCACTGCAATGCTTTCGGATTTCATGGCCGAATTTAGCGCGAACTATAAATGATGAGTCGAAAATTTCTTTTGCTGGTTTTAATACGCATTACTGTGAATTACATCCATGCTTTTTTTATGCCGTCCTCAAAAAGAAGAAAATGTGAAAAAATGGCAAACACGGCCGAAATCAAAAAAGGGTCCTAAGTTTGAGGCGCCTTGGCGCCTTTGCTACTTCAAACAGAAACTTGAAAACAGTGTCAACTATAGAAAAGAGCCTTTGCAACATATATACGGAAGATCATTTTCCTACGGGCGGCGCAAAAACAGAAAAAAATAGTTAAAGAAGCGAATTTATTCAAAAAAGTACATTTTCAAAAAATAAAATAAAAAAAACTCCGGTCTCAATTTTGACGACAATTTTTTATCTAAGAGCGCTTATGTCAATGAACACACGGTTTTAATATCATATGTCCTCATTTGCTTTGTTTACGATATATACCTGGCCAAAGTGACCCTTGCTGTGGGTGCTCACTTCAGTGCGACTGATGGTTGTTAATAGCTTGCATTGTGCGTAAATCGCAGTTTTGATTATTCTGCTGCAGCAAAACCTTGCTCTGGTGGCTTTTCGTCAAGAAAAATGTGTTCTCAGATTTTATTTGGTTCTACCGTGTGCGAAAGTGGGCTGCTGCCGCCCTCTAAATGGCTCACGTATAAACAGTTTGCAGCCTACAACCTCGCCTACAATCATCAGAGAAAAGATGGGCGCGCCTGTTCAAGATATCAACCGCTTCTTCTTCCTGAAGGAATGCCTGGTCTACCTCATCGTGGTTAGATGTAGACAGGTTTTCCTTGAGGAGCCTAAAGCAATGCAAGCAGACCTCGCAGGTGTCGCGAAGATCCTCAGCCTATGACAGTAGCTTCTGGATGTAGGCAACAACAAAAAGAGCAAAGAAAAAAAAATTGCGCAACGAAAACGTTTTCCTCAGCAATCTTCTTTTTGTGAACGCGTAAATAATCGGCACAGAACAATCGGACGTAGCCATGGGCCGCGCGCATCGCGTGTAGTGAACAGCTAGACCTAGAGCAAGCCGAAACGTTTATACTGAAAGGCGCCGCGCAAATTATCTCACATCTGCGCAGCTGTCATGAATGCCTTTCCAGAACTGCTCACGGTTTAACATTTTATGACTAAGGGTGTCTAAGCGCTTTGGGCTGTAATAATTAATTTGTAGGCCGCACTCATTGTCAAAACTAAGGGTAATGTCCGTCTGGTGCCACCAATGACCTCTGCTGTCCTCGACGTGGGAAAGCACTTTAGTAAAGTGGCAACAAAACATCATAAATTGGGCAGCTTCGGCCACTCATGGCTTAATCATGCCGCACCGCACGTTTTCTGGCGGCTGAAACGCTGAGGTAGAGGTCGAGATGATACAGGAAGACGTTATCTGCGACACCGAAAACATGTGATAGCGGGAAGTGAAATAAACGGCTCGGAAATCATTGAGCTAACTTTTTTACAAATGTTGTTTAGGCACAGTGTGCGTCGAATGGGGAAGATGGTTAGAGCGTACAATGCATGTAATGGAAGGGAAGCAAGCAGGCAGTGAGAAAACAACTGCATAACAGCGCGCCTGCTGATTGTGGCATTTAGTTACAGAATAAGTTGGCCTTCGCTGCATACAGATGCTTTATTCTGTGCGCAAGGAGAGTTTTGACAAAGGGACCTAAACCATGTGTTCGCGGTGTCTCGCGTGCTTCTGATTAACGAATACTGGCGGGGTAAGTTGAGGTTGTAAGCTGCAAACTGCGTACGCGTTCGGCCTTTAGAGAGCGGCAGCAGCCCACGCCCACACACGCTAGACACAATTAAAGTTTGAGAATGCATTTTTCTTGACGACAAGACACCAGAGCAAGGTTTTACTGCAGGAAAATAATTAAAACTAGATTTAAGTGTAATGCAAGCTCATGGCAACTATCAATCGCACTGAAGTGAGCACACACAGCAAGGCTAATTTTGGCCCGTTAAATCTCGTGAACAAAGCAAATGAGGACATACATATTAACACGGTGTTTTCACTGACATAAGCGCTCTTCGACAAAAAAAAAGTCAAAATTGAGGCCTGAGTTGTTTTATTTTTTGAAAAAAACTCGCTTCTTTAACTATTTTCTTCTTATTTCGCGCTGCCTGTGGGAAAACGATCTTCCGCATAAATGTTGCAAAGGCTCCTTGAAATACTTGGAAAAAAGCATGGATGTAATTTATAGTAATGCGTATTAAAACCAACAAAAAATTTTTCGACACATCGTTTATAGTTCGCGTTAAATTCGGCCGTGAAATCCCAAAACATTGCAGTGAACAAAAACAGGAGGTCTGCGCCGCCACCTTCAAATACTTTTTTGGCACGCTGGGAGCATTTCTTGGAAATAAAATTTTCGGTTCCGTGCACTTTGAATGTGCCCGCATATCATATAAAAAACCCAGGCAAAAAAAAAATTTGACCGGACAGGCATGTTCGATCTCTCGTGGAATCACCCTTTATAGGGCGGCAGCAGCCCACTTTCGCACACGGTAGAACCAAATAAAATCTGAGAACACATTTTTCTTGACGAAAAGCCACCAGAGCAAGGTTTTGCTGCAGCAGAATAATTAAAACTGCGATTTACGCACAATGCAAGCTATTAACAACCATCAGTCGCACTGACATGAGCACCCACAGCAAGGGTCACTTTGGCCAGGTATATATCGTAAACAAAGCAAATGAGGACATATGATATTAAAACCGTGTGTTCATTGACATAAGCGCTCTTAGATAAAAAATTGTCGTCAAATTTGAGACCGGAGTTTTTTTTTATTTTATTTTTTGAAATTGTACTTTTTTGAATAAATTCGCTTCTTTAACTATTTTTTTCTTTTTTTGCGCTGCCCGTAGGAAAATGATCTTCCGTATATATGTTGCAAAGGCTCTTTTCTATAGTTGACACTGTTTTCAAGTTTCTGTTTGAAATAGTAAAGGCGCCAAGGCTCCTCAAACTTAGGACCCTTTTTTGATTTCGGCCGTGTTTGCCATTTTTTCACATTTTCTTCTTTTTGAGGACGGCATAAAAAAAGCATGGATGTAATTCACAGTAATGCGTATTAAAACCAGCAAAAGAAATTTTCGACTCATCATTTATAGTTCGCGCTAAATTCGGCCATGAAATCCGAAAACATTGCAGTGAGCAAAAACAGGAGGCACGCGCCGCCACCTTCAAATATTTTTTTGACGCGCTGGGAGCGTTTCTTGGAAATAAAATTTTCAGTTCCGTGCACTTTGAATGTGCCCGCACAACATATAAAAAACCCAGGCAAAACAAAAAATGCGACCGGACAGGCATGTTCGATCTCTCGTGGAATCACCCACATGATTAAGAAGAGAGATGCTCTGACGTCGTCAGAGCATTAGCGAGTTTTTGGGGCTTACTACTGTCCGTCAAGCCCTCAGAGTCCGTGGTCGGTGGGTGGGAACGTTTGGTGGCTTGACGCTTTATTTCCATGGCACTGGCACCGTCACTCATCACGGTGGCCGAACCTGTGATCTTGTGAAGTGGGTTGGACAGGCTCAGCTTGCGGGTCTGAGCAGAGTATTTGCTGGCTCGGGTGCTCGTCGCCGTCGGAGGCATAATCATGGTCGTGGTCTTGTCTGGGCAGGTGATCGGGGCTTCTGCACGTCCCGTTGCTCGAGTGCCGCATCCCATCGAAGTTCTCGGCGCCTCGGAGCTGCTGGTAGTACCACCTCTGTCGGAGCTGCAGCTCTCGTGGTCTCTGCTGGGTACGGACACTGGCGCTTCAGCTTTGGACGCACTGTGGTCCTCATAGGCGTCCGGCAGGAGTCGCTGGTCTCGGCTGGGGCGCTGGGGGTTGACGACACTTTCTCAGACGGAGGAGGCAGGTCTCCTGCGTCTTGTGATTCGGCATGGGATTCAGTGCCTGGTGTGTCGGTATCGCTCTCAGTCTCGAGCGCCGGAAATTCTTCTTGCGGTGCGGGCGCTGGGGGCGTGAGGTCGTTGCCCTCTTGTTCGTCGGCTGCCGCTGCTGCAGCCGCTGCGAAGGATTTCGGACGAATGCAGTCCGCTGTCGCATGACTGCCGGAGCACTTGCGACACGGTTCTGTGCATCCCTCTGTAGCGTGCCCAAAGACATTGCATCGTGCATAACGGGGTGTGGAACAATCTTTGGCAATGTGACCAGCGTTCCGCCATTTAGAACACACTTTCTGGACTCCTCGGTAGTCGCACATGACGTTGTAGCCTTGGACTGTCAGAAAATTCGGGATTGGTTTTTTTCATTTGAACTCGTGCTACACGGACGCCTGTGCCGACCCCAGGACAGCCTTTGAAGACTGGTTCATGGACATGTTAGACGTTACCATAGGCGGAGAGAGCAGTCGCTAGGGCTGCGTCACCTACCCACAGTGGTACCCGGAAGACTGTGACATCAACTATTTCAGGACCGACGCTGACGAGTGGAACTGATACGCCATTCAAAAGAATGGCACCCCGGCTCTTCAGCTTGGTGGCTGCATGGACGTTTGCGGCTGCGGCACCGAACTTTACGCCTCACATGTGTTGGAGGGACTTGATACCGGCTGGGCCGGTTACTCTTCAAGGGCGTCGATAACATCGTCGACGGTGCTCCCCTCTGGAGCACTGAACGTAAAGCAGTGCGCCTTAGGCGGTGGCGTTGCGAAAGCCATCACACTTTCCGTCCTGGCCCTGGCTCCCACGGTTTACGCTGTGGTGCCCGGGCGCTGGGTCTCGATGAACGCCTGGACACAGCCGGGGGTAGTATCCAGGGGCCCACCACGATGCTTGAAGTGATGTAGTCGATGTCTCGCTGCCGATGTCTTTCTGTTTGTCGGCACGTCACTCGATTCAGCCACCCGGCCAAAGTTGAACCACTTGCCCAAGGGCCAGCCTGTTTGAACGGCTGACTAGGTTCATACTTGTGTACATTGTTGATCAAAAAGCAAACATTACGCATATCTGAGGCGCAACATCAGTAGTTAGGTGTTAGGTGGTGTATTCCTTTAATAGAAAATACATAGATACGTAGGTCTAGAGACCCTAGTTTCTTAAGCTGGGCTGAAAATGCGACTGCGCTGAAACTTGCCTTCCTCCGTGCCCTCTGCACGAGCTCATTGTTGTGTTTCGGTTTCGGTTCAGTATTGCACTGTACGAATGCCATGGGGCGCCGCTCTGGCATTCCGTTTTTAAGGAAGTATGCCATCATGTTAATTCAACAAGGTAACAACAAGGTAACAAGGTAACTGCGTTTGCGTTGTGGTTATGTCGACCGGGCTTGTTTTTCTGGCGTACATGCCGCGTCTGCCGCGGCACCTCATACCGGATTGGATGCCAGTTCGTAACGTCGAAAAGTATTCATCAGCTAGCCCTGGTAAAAGGTCGTCTCAATTGTATTTGTAAGCGTATGGCTACTATCGCGTAATTGAGACCGGAGCCCTAGACCAAGCATTCCATCTCTTTATTTCACTGCTCGTGCCAACGTCCGCTTTCTTCTCTTCTCTGCTCCTTGTCGCCGCCCATCCGCAATCATCGTCAACATATTCGCAAAGGGCCAAAGCGATCACTCGTCAGCCGATTCTTGCCAACTTGATTTCTGAATGAACACCTTTTGAACAGTTCGTGTGATTGTGTATCCATGAACTAATCACTGTGTACAGGCGCGCGCACAACAGTCATTTCCTATGTGCACTGACATAACTCTGTTCGGCTTTCGTAGCAGCTAACGGTCGCTGTATTTACACACAATCACATCTCCAGCGCGTAAGCAAGGCAGTTCACGAACAGGCCCGCTGTGCGCGGATCGAAGTAAAAGCAGGTGCGACCGATTCTATCGTGGAATCGGTTGCACCTGCTTGGTTCTGCTGGAGACGGTCGCACCTGCTTGGTTCCGGATACGTGGTTCCGCTGGAGACGGTCGCACCTGCTTGGTTCCGGATACGTGGTTCCGCTGTGAGACGCTCATGATAGCGCGTGTGGCGAAGAAGGTCCTGACTTGGCACACGGCGCATCTTCCGAGCAAGAAATGCGATCGAGTCAGCGGTTGTAGTTCATCAGTGAAGATAAAGAAGAGGTCCGCTCTTAATGACCGCTTGAACTTCGCAGAGAACGGTAGCGAGGGCCTCGGCTTCAGAGTGGTGCACCCAAGTGCTTCGATATGATGATGCGCTCTGACCAGCCTCCCTACCAAGGAGCTTTATCACCAACAAACTTCCATTTGACGATTGGTTGACATCTGTAGACGTGTAGCAGCTGGAAAATGTCAGCATTGAGCTTTGTACCACTGAGCAGGACATAGTTCTGGCAGGGATGAACCAGCATGCGCAGTGAAGCGTCAAACACAGCACCAAGCTCTGTCGCGATAGCACCTTGGCGGATGACTGCACGGTGAGACGTATCATATGCCTTCTCTTGTGGCTGTGGTTCTTCAACTCGCCTTGCCTGTTCTTCCTTAAAATCCGCTCTGATTGCTGCGTCATACTGCTTTAGGAACAAGGGCTGTTTCTGTAACCTGCTGTATTGCGTTTGTAGATAGCGCTCGGCTAATGCTCGACTATAGCTGCTTGAAGGTATCCCTGGAACTTGCGTCTCCGGCGGCACTTGGGTGCGCCCATATAAGTGCACGGTGCTCTCTTCAGCTATATGAAGTGCAGGCAGAGCCTTGTCCTTTTTCTCAGTGGATGGCTTGACTCCGATGATATCGAGACACCGCATTATAGTACTATCGAAGCGAGTAAGGGAAGTCGTGCTGCAGTTCAGGAATAGAGCGCTCGTAGGCGTTGAACTTCCTGCGAGTTCCATAGTTCCCTGAACGGTCCGCCCGAACTTGGTCTCCACAGCCGCCAGATCACTGGACAAGCCATCTATCCTTCCAGTTACTACCTTCCAGTAGACGTCAGAACCAAGTAACACGCTTATTTCCTGCGGATGTCATGTGTCGGGATGAAAGTTGTCCGCGACGTCATAGTTATTCTCGCTCAGATGCTCCAAGACTGTACTGCTGATAGGCGGGCTTGTGACCGTACAAACTTCAGGTACCTCCAAGGCCTCTACGATCACCGCTATGTCCCTACGTTGGCCTCGAAGAGTCAAAGCTACCCGCCAACTGCGCATTACTTAGCGCGGCTTCGAGTGGCCGAACGTAACCAAGGAAAGTTCCTCGTTTCCGATAACCGGGCATCTGAGGTCGTTTGAGACATCCCCTCGAATAAATGTGCGCTGGCTTCCGCTGTCGAGAAGAATGCGTACGAGATGCCTTCGTGACCCGCTTTTAATCCACACTTGTGCTGTCTGGAGAAGGACTGCGTTGACTCCGCTCAGGGCGCTTGGGACAGATGTCAATGGCGGCGTGCTGGTGTCTCGTCCGGCGATGCGTGGCTCATCCTGATCAACTGCGGTCGCTTTAGCACGGGTTGGTGCAGCTGACTGGAACAACTCACAGAGGATGGTCCAATGTCGACGATGGCACTTGCTTCACATGATGCTGCGCGCACGCCGACAAAAACGAGCCATGTGGTTGCTCCTGCCGCTACGGTAGCTGCATCGAGCACTAAGCAAGCGTCCCGTTTTTCATCCGCCGAGAGCTCGATGTTGCATTCCGCGATGATGTGATGACAACTGTTGCATAAGGGGCACGCTTCTTCCGTAGCTGCAACAGACTCGGCAGCGAGTGCGGACGCCGTTGGCAGATGCCCCACTGGTGCTGGCGAAGATTGGACGTCCTCTTCAGGTATGAAATGCGTGGAATCTGACGCCGTTCGTCCTGGTCTCCTATCCTCTCTTATCTCAACCTGGACGCGCAGAAAACGTAGCAATTTTGCAGCCTGTCGAGCTCTCACTTCAGGTGTCGCGATACCGGATGTATCCTGCGGTGCTTCCTTCACCTTCTGGCGATAGAGTATCGCGAGGTCGTCAGGCAGGCACTTAATTACGACGCGGTTGAGGACAACGTTGTACTCAGGGCTGGGCAAAGATACTTTGAAATTGTATCGCGATACGATACAAGATACTCAGCCAAGAAGTATTGGAGATACAGATACAAGATACTGCCGCAAAAATTGTATCCGATACGATACTTGGCAATAGTATCTTAAGATGCTTCGATACATTCTCAAATTTGTTATTATAGATCCATATAATGTAGCAGCAAACGCCTATGCAGGAAAATGTCTGCTTGAAAATTTCTTAACTGTGACCTATTTTGTTTCACTTGAATGAAATGTCTGCTAGTATCTCGTATGTTTTACCCTTCTTGCTCAAAGTACAATAGTTTCCTTCCAAAACAACTTATTGGGGTTTGTTTTAGCTTCTTCACAGGACAACTTTTTGTACACTTCGCTGACAGCGGCACTTGCTTTGCACAGCTTGCCGACCATCTAGCAGGTTGCCATATAATCACAATAACTTCAATAAGAAGCCTTCGCACGACGGAGCAAATACCGGTGTGGACTTTTACCTTGTCCTTAAAAGACAGCTTGCAGAATACCGTATATCCGGACAGGTGTACAGCAGCAACAACGCTGGTAGCGACATTATTCTTTTGTTTTGGGGGGGGGGGGACGCATGGTGTATACTAGGGGTATGTGACCTTTCGCTAGCGGCACGGCCCCCACACATGACCGTCTGAGTCTCATTTGTTTTTATTTTCTAAATATGTTCATGAGCTGCACAGACATGACTGGTCTAAAGCATTCCTTTCGTGAGGAACATGTGGTCACCATGTGCTGAAACATAAAGTGGAACAAAAACTCTATTTCAGAATCCGCGTACAGATATCAGTCATCCTGTACATCGGTATCGATGTTTCTCGAATTCTGACTGCAAGTTCCCTTCAGAAATGACCGATATATGAGATATGGGAAAGGCTTCCTTTCAAACATCATTTTGTTTAAACTCTCTCGCACCATTTTCACTGTCCCGACCCTTGCAACTAAATTTCGCGACTGCGGCCCGCTGGCTGTAAGCTCAGTTTGAGACCCCTGGTGTATACGTAGATGACATAAAACTGCAATGAATTTTCATGTTCTACTTATCTGCCGGCGTAAAGGATTCTTTGTTGATATACTTACTAAAGTGCAATCTTTTTAGCAATTTTTCTTCAACGAGAGAACATGTGCAACACAGAAACGTCTCAGACGTATTGTATAGTTCCACAAAACGTCGCAGGACACCGCCGCTATTCGCGCTATTGCCATGTATAGCTCCAATTACGTGGGCATTAGTAATGCGAAAAATATTTAAGAAAGCCTAAAACAGGAAAACAAATATAAGTAAAAAAATTCGGCAGCTTCCACGTACCGTGGGAGTCGATGTTATGCGAAGCATGCGGCGCGTAGGTGACTGTGGCGTAACTTTTTTTACTGAGCGACACGTTACACAATGACGTTAAAAGTTTGTATAAATTTTATACGCACACATGTACATGTTGAAGAGCCGCATATGTGTTATATAACCAGTTGTTTACGGCTGGGTAACAGTGCCAATGGCAACGTGGGTATTACCAACACCAGAAGCGGTAAGCTGATGTGTTGTGCTAAAACGTGTCCCGAGAACGCATGCACGTTTCACGAACCCGTGTGCATGTGTGCAAGAAGTTGTTCACAGTTCTTGAACAAGGTCATCATCACCGTGATCAGCGAGCACCAGCAGCTGGTCATGACTTGTTATAGGATCCGGTCGTGATCGTGGTGACGAGGGGTCCATGTGTAGTGAAGTATGTCGTATAGTAGAGTTGTTGGAATTCGTGGATGCCTCGGTTATTTCGTCGACAAATTGTCTGTCGACAGAGCCGGCGACATGTCGGAACCTGAAGCCATCCTTCGCGTTGGTGATGTATAGGCCGTTGAGGCTGGTAGGCCTGGATAGTGCTACGTAGCCAACATCAGTGGATGGTGTTGGCCGTATTCGTAGACTACCTGGGCGTATGTGGCCTACGTAGCCTAGTCTACAAAGCGGCTGTCAATCAATCTGGCATCATCCTTGGTCAGCATGAGGCCATCGCCCAGCCTCGTAAGAAATGAAGAGGACACTGCGTCGTTTTGGTGGACGAAGTGCACCTTACGGTGCGGTGATGTGGATATCATATGTAACTTTCGTTAATGTATTCCTCCGGGGTCGAGCAATGCTTCAATATAGCTTGCTGAATCATAAGAATACAAACGTAATGTTTATTAGACTGCTATAAAAGCGGAATCAACACTGGAACTACGGCCGTTATTCTCATATGCCGCCTGTATCGTAGGGGTATATATCGTAGCAGTATCATGTAGTGTTTATTGCTTTCTTGTAACATTAGATAGCCAGCACCAAAACCACAATTGGCGTTGCACCGATTACGCCTGCGTAGGCTGTTTTTCCAAACCAGTTTACAGACCTGGCGTGGCTCAGTGGTAGAATACCTGATTGCAACGCAGAATGCTTGGGTTCGATTCCTGCTGGGATCCTAATTTTAATTCTGTTCATTCGTTGAGTCAACGCTGCCGATGTTGGTTTTCCTTAACGCTCTAGCCTTTAAGTTGCCAATGTCCGTTCTCGCCGTTCCTGGGTAGATATAAACTGTCAATCACCTTTGGCGCATACCCGTACACCGCGGCCCGTGGTAAGCAGGTATGTGCCACACGTGTCTAGTGGAAAGGGTTTGACGACGTACGCGGCAAGATTTTACGTTATTCATGTCATGACCTGGTAATCATATTCGTCAAATCCTCTTACCTGTCATGCGAATTTTGGTCTACACCAAGTTAAGGAGGCCATAATGAGAGTACCCAGACGTAGGCGGCTCGATAGATAGATTCGTAGATTAAAACGCTCAAAGTGCCAGAGGTTCGCTAAGAAATGCTTCGCATTTAATAGAGAGGTGGTTGTGTATCTAACACTCACATTGAATGAGTGCAGACATGTTCTCGTATGATACAGGCGTCATGCTGGTTAACGGCGATTCTGGTTCCAACGTTGGCTCCGCTATTATAGAAGTGTATTAAACACTACATTTGTACTTCAATGAATCAGCAAGCTAAATTGAAGCGTTGCTCGACCCGAAAGGAATACGCTGATGAAAGTTACGTATGGTATTCCCATCATCGCACCGTAATGTGCACATCGTTTAGTTAATGCCGGCGTTTGTACTGTAAAGCGAGTCCAGACATTACGTCAGACGATCAGTTACGCTTTCAACGCCAGTGTAGTCAACGTGCCTGGTAAAGCCACGATGTGAACACAACGACTGCGCTTACAAAAACAGGTCAATCACCTTGTAACGCTTGGGACAAAGCCAAAAAATGCAGCACAGACTACTCACTCATTGCTTCGCTTGAAACTGATTCCCACAAGGCGTGGGATCTGCCGAAGTTTTCTAGGCGCGCTTTTTTTTATCAAATCATCGTTGGCATCTGGACAGCCTCTTCTACAGTAATCGCTGCACCTCATCGTATTTCCATATCACTCACACAATCGCGTGTAACCTGCCGTGGCACCTCAGCTGGTGAGGTTTTGCGCTGAGCTTTAGGAAGCGTGTTCAATTTCCCGCCATGGCGGCTCCAATTCGAAGGGGCCAAATGCAAAAACAATGTAGATGAATGAGCCTCCAGTGCTAAAAATTAATCAAGTGTTCTTCGCTAGGGCGTCCACCCTAATTATACTGTGATCTTGCCGCGTAAAAATTAAGAAACTACCTGTGGTCGGGTGTAGTCATTCCGCCTCTGTTACGGCGTCTTACCATTGCGACTTATCATTGCTTCGCCACTTTGTACCGCAGCTGACATACGCTGTTCGCAAGGACGCACAAAATCGTGGCAACTCGCCAGTCTTGAAAGAAGACGCCATTGATAGGATTTTACTGTGATCCTCCGACAGTTTTTGTTGGCCGTGCACTGCTATAGAAAATGTGCGGGCAACTGTCATGGTATAAATCACATTTTAAATTAAGACACGCCCATATCATTGTAGAACTAATGCTATGCGTGCTGCATAGCTGTAGTGATTTACTGGCATGACTGATTGATGCTTTAAGAGAATGGATGTCAGGAGGTTAGGTGGGGCGGTGATAAAAAAGAAGAAAAGAAATATGCGCAGGTACCCATTTGTTTCTCGATATGGAAAGTTAGGTTAACCCCGAGCGAATTAAAAACTTGTCTTTCTGTAGATATTAAAAGGGCCTAGAGCTCAATAACACAAAAACAATCACGTTAGTTATTCAAAGAGTAATACTAAGTTATGAATATTTGTCATTCATTTATTTTTTCATTCATGTACGACAGATGTGGAAAACTAGGTCCTGCATGAAAAACGAGTGCAAGAAGAGGATACGCATGAGGTTTGCGCTTGCAACCGCTATTCTACTTTTGTGTGCATTGCGGGAGTGCATTTCGTGTAACACCCAACTTGCAGGTAAGCATGAAGTCCGCACTTTTTTCATATTAACGTTTTACAAAACTTAGCAAAATCAATGATCACATTATTTTCGTCCATGCAATTCTACCACGCACTAACAACTCGGCTCATACAAAGAAAGCAATATAATCTGTCTTCCATGTTTATACCTTTACGGTACACTGCAAAAAAAAGGGTCAGTTGACTCTCGTGTGTGAGTCCCGCATTGCACGTATATGACTCTCTCTGAAGAGACACTAGGACTCTCTTTGGATATCAATATACGCTTGTCGGAGAGCCGCGAGACCCACAAGGGATGTAATATGTCTATTTAAACAGAGGAATTAACTTGCCAAGCAAGGAGTCATGGAAAAGATAAACACTTCCCTTTTTTAGGGTGTATTCCTAAATGAGTGCATCGGAAAATATATGGGCTGTCTGATAGTGTTCGGCGGGGTGTATTACGTGGAGAAGTAGCTTGTAAGTAGTCGTTGCTCACATGCCTTCTAGGGGAACACTGCTCGCAGATAGAGAATATTTTATTAAGAGAAAGCTTGGACTTTAACGGAAATGTTGGTTGTCCAGGGTTAGGGAATTATTTGTTGTACGCCTGTGGTTGTGCCCTATTTTGCAGAGACCTTCAGCGACAAGTGAGCTCGCTCAGTCTGACGAACGACAATTATCAAGGGTCAAGCAGTTCGAAATTCTGCTCTGATAAGACTTCAGTTCAGATGGCGATACAGGCGCTGCTAAACACTTGAAACACGAAACCTCTACTATAGCCTCAGCATTACAGGACTGTAGTATAGCCTCAGCTGGAGCTCTTTGCATTTGACGATATCATACGCGTTGATTATATACGGTGACCCTGAAGGGGTGTCGTCATCTGTCTGCGTTTTCCTCGGCAGTCTACAACGGTTTATAGAGAAAGGGTAGCAGACCATGCTTTCCGTAGCAGTTAACATATCCGCATACAACCCATCGAGCGTTTTGCTGAAGTGCTCGCTTACTTGGTCGGTTACCTCATAAAGCCAAAGGACATGTCACTTTGTCCTAACTGTACTGCAAGTGGATTAGCCTCAATACGTTCCGCAAGTGCAGCGTAAGACGCAACCAATGACACCAACAAATTAATAAGCCAATTCAAGCTTACGGGAAATTATTACTTTTTTTAGAAGTCTAGTAATTATAACCTTGGTTGAAAGGAATAAATGTAGTGATCCAAAAGAACTGGTGGGAGAAGACGGAAAAGAAGAGGCTAGAGGAAGAGGAAGAAGAAGCGAGGACGAATGCAAATAAAATGGCTGAAAGCAAACTGCTTTCGTTGGAACTTTATGTTTGGCGCAGCCTTTGACAGGATCCGGAAGATGTGGGTGACCTTCTACCTCACACAGCGGGACGGCGAGCCACTGATCGCAGGCTACGAGCTAGACGGCGAGAACTTCGTTGCGGCGCCACAAGTGATGACAACACCTGGCCGAATCGAATCCATCGCCACCATTGCCAAAGAGCCAATCAGCGACGTCATCGCCAGAGGCACTGTGAAGGTAAATGTACCTTTTTCGGAGTTCGAAGCCCGGGAAAAGCAAAACACCATTAAGGAGCAACTGCCGAGCCATTCTGATGCAAGTACAGATACGTCAAGCTGGTCGAACGCTCTTTCTCAGTTCACTTGGTTGCAAAAGCAGCAACTACAGCACCAGCAAGCACTCTTGACGGTTCTGGCATCAGACAGGACTCGCACATGACAGTAAACCCGGACATCTTTGACGGCAGTTCCGGTGTAGATTATTGGTTGAACACATTTGAGTGTGCATGTGAACAGAATCATTGGTACACGGACTGCGACAAAGCACGAAATATGCGAGCATGCCTTTCTGGAAATGCCAAACAATGGTTTGACTTGCGTTTTGCCCGACACAAAGAAGATTCATGGCAGTCATGGAAGGACAGCTGTGTCAGTGCCTTCAGAAATAATGCGGTAGAATTATGGGACAAAGCCATCAAGTATGAACAAAGCAGTGAGAACCTAGTCGACTATTTCTTCGTAAAACAACAATTGTTGTATAACGCTGATCCAAACTTTCCAGAATCGTGCATCGTGCCACCTATAATACAGGGAATGAACAAAGGAAGCCGAATGCAAATGGCACTCAAGACACCTGTAACGTCTGAGGAGCTGCTTCATGGTTTGAAGTACATTAGTTCTGACTCTAAAGATGCAATCGGGTTGAAAGATCCCCCACCAAAACCCCATGAAGCAGTATCCTCTAGAAAACGTGTCTTTCCGTACGAGAATTGCGTGACAGATCACCCATCACATCAATTCTATGAGACTGACACTTCACTTGGAGAATCGTCGCATAATTGTGTGCAGGGGCATTTATTGGAGCTAGAGACCGTTTTTATTGTAAGCCCAAACATTCTCTTCACTGCGATGGTTGTCAATGGTTCAAGCATTTCAGCGCTGATCGACACAGGTGCTTCAGTGAGCCTGATTAATGAGGAGATGGTACCTAATGATGGCATCTGTCCAGGAAAACCAATCAGGGTGTGTAGCTATGATGGAACTTGCAGGGAGTTCAAAAATTGGACCGAGGCAGAAGTTCGCTTCAGGGGCCGCGTAGTACGGGTGAAAAGCCTCGTAATGTGGAGCGTTAATTTTGATTTTCTCCTGTCCCGACCCGACATGAAACTTCAGAAAATGAACATACTGTGGAAAGATGTCATAACAACTGACAATGTCGAAAGGTGCTCTCACTTTACAGGCACGCATCCTAAAATTGTAAAGGGCGCCGAAGAAGTCATGTCGAAGTACGTGGAACTCATTTCTGTTGGCACTTATCCAACAGCTACCACAGCAATCGAAGTTCCCTTCGAGCTACGCGACAAAAACGTCGTAAGAAAGAAGCCATATGCCTTGAGTCGCGAGAAGAAGACTTGGTTGAGACAGGAGCTTCAAGGCATGCTAGACGCGGGCATCATTCGACTATCCGCGTCTTCGTTCGCGTCACCAATTACGATCGTGCCTAAAGAAGATGGATCGTTCCGGTTATGCACAGATTACCGACTCATCAACCGGCAGACAGACTTGTTTCCTTTCCCAATGCCAAGAATTGATGAGATAATTGATGAGACCGGCGGGTGTGAATGGTTTTCCAGAATAGACTTGTGTAAAGGATATTGGCAGGTACCTTTGAGGGAAGACACAAAGAAGTTTACGGCGTTCGTTACACCATTTGATGTGTACGAATACAACCGGCTCCCGTTTGGGTGGAAGAATTCAGGTGCATTTTTCAAGAAAATGATGAACTCTGTACTGAAACGTTTTACTGGGAAGTTTTGTAATATGTACGTCGGCGATATCTTAGTTTATTCAAGGACCAAAGACGACCATGCGATTCTCCTGTCAGCAGTGCTGCAAGCACTCAGTGATGCACAACTAAAAATTATTGCAAAGATGAGCGAGTTCTTTGGGCGGACCTAGTATTTCTAGGCAGGCGCTTTGACGGCAAGACAAAGAGTACCAAGGAAGAAAGTGTGCAGCGGATTAGGTCTCTTGCAAAGCCCCATGACGTTCATTCCCTTCGTGTGTGTTTAGGTCTTGCAGGACACTTCAGAGCATTTATAAAAGACTACGCTAAAAAACGAAGTGTCTCACCACCTTGACCCAGAAAGGCGTCCCGTTCATGTGGTCTGACGAATGTGAACGAGCCTATGTGGAACTGGTTACAATCATTTCTTTTGACCCTGTGCTAACGCTGCCGGATTTCACGTTACCCTTCGAGCTCTACACCGATGCTTCACACTACGGAACTGGAGCTGTTCTTTACCAAAGAGATGACAAGGAGCCGGCGTCCCGACAACTACGAGTAATCGGATACTTTTCATAAACGTTTACGAAAGCCCAAATTAATTACTGCACCACAGAGAAAGAAGCTCTGGCAGTTGTCATGGCCCTGAGATATTTCAGGACATACTTAGAAGGCAGATGTTTTAAATTGTTCACCGACAAGCAGGCCTTGACTTATCTGCTTCACCTCGCACAGCCAAAGGGAAGAATTGCACGATGGACAAGCGATATCCAACAGTACACCTTCGAGGTAGCTCATCGCCCTGGACAAAATCACCAGGATGCCGATTCCTTGTCCAGACTGCATATACCACAAGAAACATAAGCTGAACACGTCAACTTCATAAGGCTGTGGAAAGGTACAGGAAAGTTGACATTTAAGAACGGAAAGGTACACGTGCCGGCGACAGAAGTGCAAGCTATTCTGAGGCTGTACCAGAACAGTTCAGAATCTGGAGGACATGATGGATTTTAGAGAACGTACAGAAAGCTCACTGCAAGATTCACTTGGCCGAACATGAAAGCGGATGTCGCTAACTACATTAAGACATGCCACGAATGCCAGCTCTTCAAAGCAAAGTTTAGGCCACGAGGGAATAAAATGGTAATGCCGGTGTACTCGGAGGTTCCTTTTGAAGTACTTCACCTCGACTTTGCGGAAGTCAAGAAGAAAGGCGAAAAACTCAAGCATTCTTGGTTGCCGTGGACGAGTGCACACGCTATGTTGCTGCTAAGGCCGGCCGGGAAGATGCGAATGCAGTGATATCACTCTTGGAGCTCGCTTATCTCTTTAGATGGGAGGTTTGTACGTCGTGTGCTTTCACCGCAATGTTTGCGTTGAAGCTCTAGGCCTTGTGCGCTGCTGTTTCAAATCGGACATGCAGCGCCACTGCGGCGGCTGCTGGCAAAATGTTCCTGTGCCCTTCGCACAGCCGCGCTTCGCCACAGCAGGTTGGCAATGGCTCCAACAGCGCAATTGTGTGTACACCACGATTAAAGTCGACTTCTATCTGCTCTTGCGAGTTCGCATGTCATAACAGCTACGAGAACACGGCCGGGAAACTGCCGAAAGTGCAATTTTATCAATTTCCATGGAAGTCGTACGAGGCTGGTCGGCGACAACGTTGGAACGCAGCCGTTGGGCTCGCCAGATAAGCAAACGCGTCATGCCTTCGCACGGTTAATTTCCCTTTGTACCCAAGTCACTGTCGTAACCAGCGGGATTCGAACTCCTCCCACGAATGTTTCAAAATTTTTCATGTGTATCTATACACGCACACGTAAAACGCACGGACGAACATATATGAAGTATGGTTGAATTCCGGCCGAAAAAACAGTTTCTCGCTACGCTACGGCTCCAGGTAATACTGACACGGTGTTGTGTTTCCTGTTGCTTTTATTACTGTGAGCCCGAACGAAGGTTTGTGGCAACCATTTTGATGCAAAACAGTACTCTGCAGTGCCCACTTTGTCGGCTGTGCACGACTGCCGGGCTGAGGGGCCTCAGGATCGGCCGTATGATTGGAATACCTAGGCAAAAAACACAGTTCACATGTTCAAAAACATAATTTAGCAAAGTGTTGGACGTACTACAGCATTAGAAAATTAAGAGATGGGTACTTCATGTGGTCTCTATCATTTTACCTTTGCTAACATGTCACTTCAACTACCGCAGCTTTCTGCTAGCAGCCGGCGCGACGCGCGAGGCTGCCGATAAAAAGTATTTTCTATCGTATGCCAAGAAAAAAGTTGACTCTCTTCTAAATGCAGGTCGTACAACACGCTCTTAGATTGTGCGGCGCATTTTCCGAATATTTCCGATGGACCGACGGCACTGTTCAGTTCTTATCTCGCGGAGTAAACGTGATTAGCAACATGCAATTCGCCACGCCGAAGTGAACTACTTCGTTTGTAGTATTTCTGAACGTTTGCTATTCGTCTGTAGCCGCAAAAAAAGCAAGTGGGGCTCGTTTTGCGCTGCCATTTTCACGCATCGACGTTCCCCGCACACAGCCTCGAGCTAAGCGCCGGGAAGGGAACAGGGACAAAATGCGCGAAGTAGCCGCAATGGCGCTGCGCACTCGGAGAGCGGTGGCGCCATCATCTGAGCGCACGCGGCCTATAGACCGCACGAAGGTCACTTCGCTCGCTACAGCGACCGCGTTTGCGAAACGAATGAGCTTCTAGCTAGAAGAGTCAAAGTGGGGGCTAGTTCGTGCTGGTCCTGTGTAGACGTCTGCGTTTTTTCATGCGTCCTCTTTTGGGTTCGAGCAGACCGTTGCAAGTCTCGAACAGTGAAAGTTGTTAGACCGCGGTCGCCCTGTGTATGTTCTTTCCGTGCGTCCTTAATGCTTGAGCAGCGCGCAGAAAGCTTACAGCTGCTTGCCGCGCTTCGTGTAACATTCAAATCTGTTCATATTTCATTCATTGCTTAGCCCTTGCGGCGTACTGTCACTTTTTTCAATAATAAATATACTCATGATCTGCACATACGAGTGGTCTGAAGCATCTTTTTATAAGGGTCGCCATGCGCTGGTCGAAATTTCCGGAGCCCTCCACGACGGCGTCCCTAATAATCATATCGTGGTTTTGGGACGTTAAACCTCCCAATTATTGTATTCCCGGCTATCCGTTTTCGCTATGATAACTTGGCGCAACGAAAAACCTCGCCACTTCTGCACCCTTTGACACTCTTACCATATCAGCTCATTTGAATCTGATAATATGCGTTGCCGTTCATAAGGAAACGAGATCGCCCTCATTGGCAACAACTGGCCGTTGCATAAAAAATAATGCATCAGTTAATCTTTATTCAGCCAGTGAGATCAGAAGCCCGTGTGCACAATAATGTCATTCATCCCCCCCCCCCCGCCCAACAAAAACTAGCAGCAACAGCGTGTAAGCAAAGATAGTGTCGAATTAATCTGCTGAAAAATATTGCTGGTTTTTGCCAGTACTTGCGTCGCAGTTGCATAACTTTGAGGTCAGCAGATCAGAATAGAAACAAAAGAGAAGTAGATTTACGCAATAGCCACCTTGATTTTGTGCAAAAAATGTTTCAGAAAATATGCGCTGATGTTTGTGGTTAATATTTATACGTTGCGGCTGTCACATTGTCGATGGAGGCGAACATGCTTGAAGCGCGTGTACATCGATTTATGTGCAGGTTGAAGAACCCTAGGTGGTCAAAATTTCCGGACCCATCGGCTACCGCGTCTCTGATAATCATATCGTGGTTTTGGGACGTTAAATTCCAGCAAATATTATATTTTACGTTGTTACTCTTTTCCAGCTCTGTGCGTGGGAATCAAGGCACGGAATACCGCCTTATAATCGGCAATCTGTCGACGACACGGTTGCATATTTTCGGAAGGCAGTTCTGAGTTACGGATGGACTTGAACAGCTCGAATAAGGATTGCATTCTATTCACTGGCACTGACGTGGTATTCCTGTTGGCGTGTTGTCTCGAAGGTACTGAACAAAAATTAGTGCTTGAGGGATATCAATGTTTCGTTAGTAACCTTGATACGAAGACAAAGGCAATAAATGCAGATGCGGCATGGCACATGCATCTGTCCATCCATTTATCCGTTCATCCATATATGCAGGTATTTAAACCAAAAGTGTCTTATTGTCTTTGAGCGTAGGAGTAGAGAACTACCCGATGAACCGTTGCAATGTACGCTAGCTAAGTGACACAGTGCTGTCCGAATACATATGTTAATCAATGAACATAAAGAATTACGCGATGCAAAGGTACCTGTTTTTTTTCGTTAGTTATCCTTAGAGTCAGACTTTGTTACTACTTGCGGGGAACGTGAGCACGGCGCCAGTACTAAGAAGAACACCGGCCGATGCACTAGACACCGTAATCTTATAGAGAAAGGAAAGATGGTAAGGTTAGATATCGCATTGACCATAAAATTTAAAAAGTAGGTTTTTCGGACAATATATGAGTCAGGATTAATGTTGAATCGAGGTAGGTTCTTGTGTAAGTTTGCGCGTAGAGCTCACAGGAAACAAAGAACACCTAAGTAGCACCTAGAGAAGGGAAACTGTGCCTCTAGCACTGCCACTAAAATGCGGGTAGCGGTTGCCTTGGGAAATTTCCGGCCGAGAGAGTGCGATGCTAAAACTGCCATCATCACGTGTAGGCAATGTCAGCGCTGCATTGGCGGCAGGCGCGGGTGCTCACGGTGGTCGTTGGCTGGTTCTGGGCGTTGATTTGCTGCTGTTCAGCGGCGGTGCGGGTGGGCACGGCACTATAACGTAGCTGCAAGTGTCTCTTGAATGCCACCAGGTGGCCGAGAGGCCCCAGCTGCCAAAAACCACACCAAGCAAGTAGGCTTACATATTATATTGGTAATCGTGAATGTAGCGGTAGACATTAAAACAAGCGAATTTGGCAGTCACAGAAATGGACATAAAAAAAGGAAAGAACAAATAGCCATCTATTTCGCAAAGTTGCTCGCTGAAATTGAGTAATTGTATTTGTGTGTGCTCGTTCAACGTACCTTTCCAAGTTCGCTGAAGGAAAGAAGGAAGTAACAGGAGAGAAAGGAAAGGCAGGAATGCAAACCAGTTTAGAAGGACAGGTATGCTACACTACACTGGGGGAAGGGATGGAGGATATATAAAGGTAAAGAGAGAGAGAAAAGGAGAGCACGCATGCACAAAAAGTCACATGCATCTCACAGTCATGCTAACGTCGTAGTACCTGCTCACAACAATATTTGCGTCCCGTGACTATCGTACTTTACTTGCGTACAGTGCTATCCGTCTTCTTTCACGCTACGCTTCTGCGTTCGATTGTTTCAGCCTTATTAAACAAAGAGACTGACTATTGCTCCCCAAAGATATAGTGTCAAACAAGAAAACACTCAACTTTGGGATTGACCTGCGAAATCCATCATGTGAGGTACATCGTGGCGGAGTGTTCCGGATTCGCGGCCCCTTGCTAGACTTCGTTAACACGCACTGATACGCAAATACACGGACAATTTTTGAATTTCACCTCTATCGAAATGAGGCTGAATTGGATACCACGACATTGTGCTCGAGAGAGCGGAAGCCGGCTGACCCCCGTATTCTAGAACGTTCCTTCATTCAATGCTCCCCCTTGAGTTGAGAAAGTCGATGGTAGCGCCGTCTCTAGACAGAACAAGGCGTTGCATATCAGCGATAATCTGCAGCGATTCTTGGAAAGCACGGCGTCATTTTCAGTTGAGCAGCGGCGCTGTGCTCAGCTTGGTCAAGCGAAGGGCGAAATTCGAGTCGAGGACTGAGAATACGGAGCTGAGCCACCGCAACAGCAGATTACACTTCAAGAGTTGATATGCAAATTTAGTTGCCTTGCTCTGGGCACGCGGCCGTTCGCTAGCATCGGCGCATTTGTTTCTCACGCAGTTTCGGGGCGATTCCGCGTCCACCCTTTTACATATAGAAACCGACCACGTCTTTAACAACGTAAAGTTACTGTAGATAACAAATGCTCCCCGAAAACGATAAAGCGAAGCTATGAGAGTATTCCGTTGTGACCAAACTTCCATACAAACATGACCGAGATACGCCTTGAGGTGTGCGGTGCTGAGTGCCGGTGCAAGGCTAGTGGCATCTCACGTTGCTCGTAACTACTTTTAGGTCTTTAGGTCCCAAAGTCATGAGTTCTTCTTGCGCTTCGTTTTGCGAGACGCGGACGACACACGGACTGCTGTACAGATGACTTTCTCATCATCTATCCTGCAATACCCCTCTTGTCCCCGTCTCGCAATACGAAGCGCACGAAGAAATCATGAACAATCAACAACTAGCCCAATTCATCGCTCCGCTACGTTTCAAAACCACGATATGATAATGAGAGACGCCGTTGTGAAGGGCTCCGAAAACTTCGACCCCCTGGGGTTCTTTATTGTGCACCTAAATATAAGTACACAGGCCTCCAGCAAGTCGCCTCCGTTGAAATGGGCTGCCGAAGCTGGTATTCCATCCCACGACATTGGGGTCAGCAGTCGAGCATCATAGCCACTAAAGCAACGTGGCGGGTATGAGAAGCCGCTCAATGAGCATGTCACTACAAAAAAAGGGAGAAAAATCGTGCCACAACAACAATATGTTTACGTACCTCGAGTCACAAGTGTTCTTGCGAAGCAATGACGGTGAACAGTAGCCCTCGATGGCAAAGTTGTACGCCTTGCACGAACGGACAGAGGGGCATTTTGGGACGCACGAAGCCAATAAATGACTGCCAAATCCGTCCTCCGACCTGCGCTGCTAAGACTTCGAATGCGTCGTGGCCGGAACGTAGCGGGCATAGTTGCCCTAATATATTCGCCTATTTCATATGGTCGAAAACTTTTGCCAAACACGAATAGAACTTAATGCGCCGAGCAGGCTGGCAGCTAACTCTATGCTGTCAGCAAGAAAGCTTTTTTGGAAATGACGACCTAATGGACATGTACACTTCGGCCCGACATCATCAAAACGCGTTTAGCTGCTGCAGAAAGCGCCAGGCCATGGCCTAATCGCGCAGGTGCCTCAAAGAGGGATACTGCGTGACACCTAATTCAAAAGCCTTTGATTCCGTGACAGCGTTAAAGCAAACGCGGTCCCAGAATCACAGAAAATGCACGGCCTCCGAGATTCACCTTGTCAAAAGCGGATCTCAGGAGGCTGCGTTAGCGGCACTGAGGTGCATTTCATTCCCCCATTCGTGTCGAGTGTTGCGAAAGGAGAACCGGAAACAGGGGGGGGGGTGAGGGTGCTGCTCGTCAAGCTCCGGCTAATCAGCGGCTGCCCAAATGACAGTTGAATAAATGGGTGGTTGGAGAATGACTGCCAAGCTGGGAGCCGATTACTCGCCACTACCAAGGTAGCGACCGGACTTTCGGTGTCCAGTGCTGGCCTAACAGTTTAGCGTGTCGTATATTTTATATGCGGTAGTTTCTGCTACAAAAACAGCTATGTGGCAGTCGCTTCGGCAGAACCAGGTATGGAGAAACGGGGTGGTCGAGTTGTGGTGCTCACAGTGAGTATAAAGTTGAATCTCTGCAAGCCAATGGTTCATTCTTTCCCAAAGCAAGCAAAAGCAAGCTGTCGCTCTACAAACGTCGTTTGGTTGCGTTCGACCGAACTCGTCACGGTGGTCTAGTGGTTACGGCGCTCGACTGCTGACTAGAAGGTCGCGCGATCGAATACCGGGCGCGGCGGGCACATTTCCGACAAAGGCGAAAATGCTTGAGGCCCGTGTACATAGATTTCGGTGCACGATAAAGAACCCCAGGTGGTCGAAGTTTCCGTAGCCCTCCACTACGGCGTCCCTCATAATCATATCGTGGTTTCGGCATGTAAAACGCCAACAAATATTATGCGTTCAAACAAAGGGCAGATTTTAGGCTGTGCTAAATATTGCAAGAACGCTGTACTTAGAGGGAAACATGTTTTCCCGCAGATATGAGAAATGAGGTAAACAGTTTTAGAAGTATTCACTTTAATCCACAAGCTGTGCATTAGATCTGCTTGTCATCCGGCTTCACAGAGTGCAATAGCTCACAGTTCTATTATTGTTCATTATCATTATTAGGGGCCCAGCGACGACAATCAGAACGCCCACTTCGTCATGCCATTTAAGCTCAGTCAGCGTCTTCTCTGTCGCTTTTCTTTTAACTTGAAGAGGCCACGCTCCCTGAAAATGATAATTGTGATGTGACCCTGAAAACGCGATGACAATAAAAAAGCCCGCGAATCAGAGGTAAAAGTATATTTGCAATATAATTTTATTCACTTAGATTCGAGATACATTTGATGATCCACCAAAGCACAATGCTAGAAAGAGCTACTTGGAGCATCCTTTAGTTTTGTGTTTGTGATGACAAGTGCCGCATTAATGACACTATCGCCCCAAAAATATTGTGAACCGGTTTTTTTTATTTATGTCCAACCGAACGTATGTATGGCATTGTATGTGACCGTAACGGCATCATCTATCGTCTGTGGCTGGATAGGTAATGTAGCCACCATGTTCATACCACACATCTGAAAAATAAAAATATGTTATGTTAACGACAGTAGTATACATGAGCTTCATTATCCCATAATCGTACGTAATTAGCAAGGCTTCACAAACATGACATGATTAGGTATATTCATATTGCGGTAGATTCTAATATTTCCTTCCTTGATAGGATAGGGAATAGTGATGTGGGTGTTTTTTACGCGCAAGCACAAACACCCCATTTGTCGGATCACTGTCGTGGCGTGTGCCCTAACAAGGATCTCCACCTAGAGGCAGAGCGGAGAGCGAGAAATACGAAGTGTCTAGTGTGGCGAAAGGGACGCCAGTGAGCCAAGAACAGGATAACGGGTAAGCGGAGACAACATTCGCGTACCAGTTACGTCAACCCTTTTGGCCCTGGCGTCGTCAGTTGACGACACCGCAAAAGATTTCCCCTAGCGCCTTGGAAACTAAACCAGAACTTCTTGTAGCGTCATCATCATCGGCATTTATAATCATCGTCATTTTTCAACCACCGCGCCGCGTTTCTCGCACAGCTCATGCTGAGCGCTCGAGGGTGAAGAAGAAGAGCCAAGTAAAAGAACGTGCTCACGCTCCTGGAAGCTGGACGCCGGCAGCCGCTGCCGCTCTGCTTGTACTAGGGCCTTCTAATAAAGTAGCGAGAACGACACGGCCACGTCGGCCGCCGAACGTCTCTCTCACTCGCTACAATTGGTGACCCGGAGAACACGCCCTTCGCCGAGCGGCCCGCTGCTACGCTTCCGCGACTCTGCCCTCCAGTTCCGCCGTGTAACCCGGCCTATCCCCGAGCGTGGTTTATGCGGTTCGATGCCATTCTCGCGGTGAATGGCATCAAGACGCAGCCGATGATGCACGCTGTCCTGCTGAACGCCCTCCCGGTTGAGCTGTGCCATCTCGCCGCCGCGTCGTCCTCCAGCCCGCGGCCCTACGACGACCTCTGCGCTGCGGTGCTCGCCTGCTACCATGGAGGAAGGAATAGTAAGGAGAGGACCTATCGTATTTCAATGCATTGCGAAAAGTGTGGCGGAAGTGACGTCAGATTTATGGGGCAAACAAACTGGCATGGGGCAAACAAAACAGCATACGCCCCGCGGCGCCCTGTCCGCGGTGATTAGCTTATGCGCAGATTTGTAGCCCCGGCGTAAACTTAGCGCGTATTGTGCTGTTCGCACGCAGTAAAATGTTGCAAGCAGACGTTTACGAGGCTGTTCGTGCGTGGCAGGCCCGAGCGCGGCGTGCTGAAATTCTTCGTAGAGCGTTTTTGTGCAACAGTACAGAATACCGGTACGTGCCGTGATCAAAAACGTTCAGCCCCTGCATCATCGTATTCGAACTCACCTAGCAGTGACTTACGCGTTCTGCTGGGCGTTAGGCCTTCCCTTTCTCGTAGCCCGATTTGCCGCTCTGTCGCCGGATTAGCGGTTCTTTGTTCGTTTATATGGAGTGAGCGTAGTATAGCTATTCGGTGCAACGCCAACCTATAGTTGACGTAACTTCACGTCGAAAAGAGGACACCGCTGTATTGTATACGCGATCGTGCACGTAAAGTTTGTAATTCCAGTACGTGCACAACAACAAGCACGCAGCGAGCGCACACCGCACAATACATACATCACGTATTCCGATAACAACAACATAAGTTTATTGCCCTTTCGTTGAACGACACAGCCTCTAAAAACGTACGATGCCTTCAGCGCATGTTATATACGGCGCGTCAGACGCCAAAAACAAAAGTTCACGTGTGTTCTGAGTTGACACAATGAGTAAGAAGCAACAGAGCGCACATCCGAGAGCTTCGCATGCAAATACCATGCATTAGTGATCAGCAATGAAGCGAACGTGCACGTACACATGAGAAGTGACACCCGGTACTTTCCGCAGTGCACGCGATTTGCATCGGGTATACGCAGCCATACGCAACAGCTGGGCATTGCGTAGCTTCCCTAAAGAACGCACACAAGGGGCGGCATGCGTGAATCCCGTCGCGCCGCTTGCACGGCGAAAAAAAAAGGCTCGAATCGCGCATGCGCTTGCAAACGACACGACGGAAATCGCGAAATGTTTCGAGGCTCTTTCGCTAGGAGGCGATGCGGGTCTTTGCGATGTGGAGGCTTCAAGAATGTGACGTCAGGGCCTCTCCTTATTTTTCCTTCCTCCATGCCTGCTACGGACAAACGTACCGCCCGCTTCCGGGGAGCCGCGAGTTCTAGGTTTCCCCTCCGTCGCAGGGAGCGGGACCAACATGCCCGCAGCCTTCCCTTGACCAGGACTTGACTTTCCCGGCTACGACTCCTCCGACCTCACGTCCGGCCACCAGCGCATCGATTCCCGCGCCCGACCACCCGCCCGACGAGGTGCAGGAGGTACAGGAGGTGCTGCGATCGACACCACCAATTGTGCATTTTTTTTTTGCGGAGCAGGGAGCCATAAAGAAGAAGCTCCACCGAAGTCATGGGTGATGCAGAGTCGGGTAAGCGCCGTTTTCGGAACGACGTCCCGAAGTTGTTTCAAGGAGTTCTACACTGCTAAATACGACGTTAGTTCAGGTTGTGTGTACCCTAGTGAGTAGCACAAATAAAGACGGCATTTCACAACCACTGGGCCCTGATGATCTCATTTGACGCCATGTTTGTAAATACATGAGTTCCAGTGCCTCATTTCGTTTTTGTTTTTAGTCTTCTGAGGTCCTATTATTGTAACACCTACAAAAATTATCCGACAAAAAGAAAATTTCAGGGCTGAAAATGTTAACTAACATTGTGCGTGGTTCCACAAGCAAACACGAACACGTCTCCCTCCGTGACCCCGAGCGTTTTATGTCTGCATGCTGGGGTGAAGGAGTAGCCCTTGATTCGTGCTTCAAAGGACCGCCCATGAAGAAGTAGTCATTAAGTGCTCGAATAGCTGCCGTGGAGTGTGCCCTCACAAGGAACTCCCCTAGAGGCAAAGTGCAGAAGGAGACATAGAAAGCACCGGGAGGTCGATGAGGCCCTGGTGGCCCGTGCAAGGACCGGGGCCCAAGCCAATGGGTTCCCGGCCTAGGCATTCCACTCATTCATCAATAGATATAATAAAATTTTACAACGAACCAACCAAGCATCGCGAAAGGGGTGCTAGGGAGCCAAGAACCACAAAACGACTAAGCGAAGAAAACATCCGCGTACTAATCACACTAACACAGTGTCTGGTCGCAAAAGCGAACACGAACACATCTCTCTCCATCAGCCCCAACATTTTTGTGTGAATGCTGGGGTCATGGCGTAGCCCTTGATTCGTCCTTCAAAGGGCAGCGCATCAAGGGGTAGTCCTTGGCTATGCTTTGATTTCATGACCCAATACACATTTGAGAATGCATTGAGTTATACAGTCCGGGACCACACTTCGCGCACGATATAACGAGTCGCAGTATGAGAGATGCGAAATAAATTGCCTTGGCGTTCCCAGTCGATTGCGTTGTTTTTCCAAGGCAATTGGCTGACGAGTTGGCTGAACGGCTGAACGGGGCAATTGGCTGAACGGGGAGCCAGGCCCTAGCGAAAGCCTCCGTGCGAGTTGGTATGCAATGCTGCTGAGCTAATGTGAACATGAACACCTAGGGTTCTTCCTGAACAACGCACAGGAAATACTGCCTCAGTGCATTAAGGAGAGTTGCTTGTTGGGCAAGTTGGTACATACTTAGTTAACTGCAAAAGAAACCACAAAACGTCGAAAACAGAAAAAGCACAGCGGCAGAAAAGAGACAGAGCGCAGAGACGTGGCACTAACAACAGGCGTTTATTTCGGAAAAACCTTCCCCCGCAGACCGTACACGCATGCGCGGATGGCAAACAAAAACCAAACAACCCAAAAGCCAAAAAGCACGAACAGCTAATCTAAGCAGATCACCTCTGTGCTAGAAAGAAAAATTATTTTCTGGTAAGATAAACCGAAGCCGCGCTAACGCGTTTGTCTGGTCCAAGTTTCGAGATATGGAATGCCTAAATAATCTCCTGTTCTCGCTGCGTCTTAGCCTTACCTAAAATTGTCACCTTATCAAACAGAGGCGAACAACCACACAACATGCAGTGCAGCGGCAAGTTACCACCGGTGCCCGTGGGTAGAAGATTTGCATGCTCCTTCAACCTAACGTTGACACATCGACCCGACTGTCCAACGTAAAACTTGTCACAACTTAAAGGGATGCAATACACCACACATGTGCAACACACACGGTATTTTTTGACATGTTTTATGTAACAAATCCCGCTCATCGTGCCACGCTGCACAACCTTCTTACAGAGACCCGCGAGTTTGCAGGGTGCAGAACAAACCAGTTTTACATCGCTCCTGCCTGCAACCTTCTTCAGTCCATGTGAAATGCCATGAACATACGGCATGACCACAAGGGCCCTCTTTTCTCGATCACCTTATTTTCTCGAAGTTGGCTGGCTACCCGAAGTCGTTAATAACCTCTGTTGCTGAGTATGGGTTTCAGCGCCTCAAGGCAAAACACAGGAGTGATGGTGGTGTTGGAGAACATAGAAGTGATGGAAGGAAACAGAAAAAGGAGAAGGCAGGGAGGTTAACCAGAAACACTTCCGGTTGGCTACCCTACACTGGGGGATAGGGGAAGGGGAATAGAAAGACGGGAAATAGAGAGGAGGGAAGAGAAAAAAAAAGAGCGAGAGAAGAGATGCAGTGCATTCACTACAGCGTGCGGAATTGCACCACAAGTCAGAGGCGTTCGCATAAGCCCGTCGTTCTCAAAAAACACAAGAGTGCTTTCACTGCTAGAAGTGCTGGAGGTGATCGAGAAAAGAGGGCCCTTGTGGTCATGCCGTATGTCGATGGCATTTCACATGGACTGAAGAAGGTTGCGGGCAGGAGCGATGAAAACTGGTTTGTTCTGCACCCTGCAAACTCGCGGCTCATTGTAAGAAAGTTGTGCAGCGTGGCACGATGAGCGGGATTTGTGGCATAAAACATGTCGAAAAATACCGCGCGCGTTGCACATGTGTGGTGCATTGCATCCCTTTAAGTTGTGACAAGTTTTACGTTGGACAGTCGGGTCGATGTGTCAATGTTAGGTTGAGGGAGCATGAAAATCTTCTACCCACGGGCACCGGTGGTAACTTGCCGCTGCACTGCAAGTTGTGTAGTTGTTCGCCTCTGTTTGATAAGGTGACAATTTTATGCAAGGCTAAGACGCAGCGAGAACGGGAGATTTTTGAGGCATTCCATATCTGGAAACTTGGACCAGGCAAATGAGTTAGCGCGGCTTCGGTTTATCTTACCAGAAAAGAATTTTTGTTTCTACCAGAGAGGTGATCTGCTGAGATTAGCTGTTTGTGCTTTTTGGCTTTTGGGTTGTTTGGTTTTTGTTTGTCATCCGCGCATGCGTCGTACGGTCTGCGGGGGAAGGTTTTTCCGAAATAAACGCCAGTTGTTAGTGCCACGTCTCTGCACTCTGTCTCTGTTTTCTGCCGCTCTGCTTTTTCTGTTTCCGAAGTTTTGTGGCTTCTTTTGCAGTTAACTAAGTGCGTTAAGGACCGAGCTGTGCATACTATAATGAAAATGAAAGAAGCAGCATCAGCAAGCGAAAAGAGGGCCGTATTTTTTGCGGATCATGGTAATACGTTTCGCAATGTAATTCCGACATGGTTAGAGAATAAAGTGGCTAGAGAATGGCTATAGAAAACACATGGCTAGAGAATGTCGCGTAAAGCTACGACTTCGTGACAGTGCTGAACATTCTCAGTTTGCGTCGCCTGCCTATACTTCTGAAATTTGACGGCTTATCCACAGCAGAAACTGGAGTAACTATCTTAACTGCAGACGTCTCCAACATTAAAGACGCCAAGTGATATTCCAGAAAGAGTCATTCTACAGTTTCATAGTGAATTATGTATCAATCCAGCACAAAATGACTGAAGCTCGGCAAGTGGACAAAACTTTTGGGCTTGTCGATGGGCATGGCCAAACTGAAGAACGTAGTGCTGTAGTAGCTAAGGAGCTCATCTGCTTTATTCTGCGCGTGGACTTCCCATAGAGCATGTAGTTGCTGTCGGCTATCTTTTATGAGAAATCTTAACAAGCATACTAGTACGTGCCACACAACTCGTATTGCACAAACGCAGTCGAATTGGCATCACAAGACAAGACAAGCCGGCTACAGCGGCCCCTAAACCGAATGCGCATGGCTAGATGGCAGCCAGTCCGAGCCACTTAATGGATATTGAGCGCGCACACGGACAGCACAGTGACTATCACGGTCACAGGCACAGAAGAGCATTCGCCGGGCCGCACCTCTGTTTTTACTGAGTGGCCGTGGTACTATCATGGTTCCGTCAGTGTCTTTGGCAGCGACATGATTTGCGACGCACTCAAGCTCACTAATATCAGAAGAAGATATGGTAGGCGTCGTAGGGTGCGCTGCGAACGCGGGAAAGTGATGTGCTTGCCACGATGGTGTTCGTCGCTAGACGAAAGCACTCACTTTCTCGAGATATGCCTATCGACGTCGTCGCCGTCCGTGGCGATTAGCGCAGATGCATTTTACAGCGGATCTAAGCGCCAGGATCGTGGAGGTAATGTAAGCAAGATATAGGGTTGCAACAACTCCAACATAACCGCCATGTTGTTTCGGAACACGCAGACGTGTGCTGTGACAGAAGTATAATGCGTGAGTTCGTTTTATTTCTGCAGTATGAAGCGCGTGTCTATCGCAATATTTGCATGTCACCTTAAGACGCAGCGGCCTCTACGTCAATGACTTCGGCCCAATACGGCGCTCACCTGGACAAAGGGTGTCACCACCCTGCCAGCGCCTCTTCTATTTTCCCGCTCTTGCGGGAGACCACACTTATTTGAGGCAGCCTCGGCAGACTCGTCAGGATACCTCGTGGCCTCGGATCAAACGCAGGGTTTGGTAGCGTTTTCAAACTTAGCATCAAAAAAAAGCGTACACTACACCGCGTTTTCTTGCAGAACCTTAGATTTGCTTCTTTATTACATGACCTAGCTTACACTGGCAGCCGCGTGAGCACGTCCGCGCTAGCACGCGCGCTGCGCTTTGCATAGCTTTCTTTGATAGGACATCTTAGTCCTCTTCAAGTGGGTCGCATGAACCGATCGCGTTTGTCCGTCGTACCGCAACGCAAGAGTTCGCGCTAGCGAAATGTGCAGTTGCTCTGGGTCGTGGGTCGCACGCCTGTCGTACGATTCAAAGAGAAGCAGTGACAGGACGATGAACGTCGGTGCACCCAGAAGCGCGCGTGTGCACGTCGCCGTCTAGACAATGCTACCGACCATGATCGGGCAAGAAAAGCCAAACGCACGCGCGACGCCTCGCCATCAGAACGCTTCCAGAGCTCTTCACAAACAGTTTGAATGAGCGTAATTTTTTTGAAATCGAAAGCTTTAGATGTCACAGGAAGGAACCGTCAGCGACGCGGTCACGAGTGATGCAAAAAAATTATGTGATAACATCATCACGACGTCACAGATCAACAAAACGTGTGACGTCATCGTGACGTCGCATGATGACGTTCTCACATGACATCGCTGCTCGGGCAAAGGTGGGGTGATCGTGGAGGCACTGCAAAACCACGTGAGGTGCAGAAAGATTTCGGGCGGGATCAATACATTCGACTGAGAAGAGAAGATTGCTTTACCTTTCAGTCGTCTTAGGCAAATGCATATGGCATGTGACACTTCGTTTAATTTGCTAAATCGCAAACAAAGCAGCTGGCGGTGTGTAAACACCGCAGATGCATCCTGAACCATCACTCCGTAGGCGATCGGGCGTCTTCATGTCGTCACAGGGTAATCTGAGGCGAAGTGCACAAGTGCTCTGAAGTGGACACTGTGTGATCAACGAAGCAGAAGACCTTCATCGCGTTGGAGCCTCCAGTGCACTCAGACTACCGAAGCGCTCACTCTCGGTACTTTTGTCATGACGCTGTGTTTTACTGCACCGCTTCTCTTTGGCGACACCACACCTAGCAAGCGGCGACTGGAGGGAGGAGGGGTTACATAATATTAATAGGTACGTTTTTTGCCGCTTTCTCTATATGTGTTGAATAACTTGACTGACGTTCCTGGAATGGCACAGTAGATTTATCTTACCGTTTCAATGCCTGCAGAGTATGGTATGTACGCATATTCTCACTGCGTCATTAGACTGTTACATTCAACCGTTTGTGATGGTTACTCAATACACATTGTAGTACTGCGTCATTTCCGTCACGGGAATAACATCAGCAGAGTTTCGATAGACTTATGCACTTTTTCTGACGTCATTTTTGTCACAAAAATGACGTCAGAACAATTGCATTGTTCACCAAGCCTTCATTGACGTCATTTCCTTGACGAAAATGACCTATCTGAAGTGTTGGTAGACCCAGGAACAAAACACCTTCATGTTAGAAAAAAGATAATCAATATTCACATGTTATCAGAAAATGCCTAAACTTGAGGTGTTCAATAAATCCTTTGTTCTTCGGTGAAGACTAAGCTCTTTTCTTTTCTTTAGTGTTTTAACAATTACACTTGGCGCCATGCACTATGGGCGAAACACTATGGGGGCCTCGAAAGAACTGATGATAGCTTTACTACTACTACTTCTACTACTACTACTACTACTACTACTACTACTACTACTACTACTACTACTACTACTACTACTATTACTTCAATCAATCAATCAATCAATCAATCAATCAATCAATCATTTATTTAACGTGCCCAGGAACAACCGTGAGGTCTTTGTGCAGGCGCACGCAAAAATAAAATCAATAAAAATAAACAATACAATACAGACAGTCTTCAGAAATAAAAAGAGCAAAAACACGTAGACAAAGAGAAATGAACACTAAAGGGGAGGAGTAAAATAAGACAATATGAGAAATATTGAAGGGGAATAAAAAATTAGATTGCACATATACAACTATGCGGAAAGACGGAGAAGGGAAGACTTTGTACACTGTGCCATACTATGTCAAAACAGTGCAAAGCTCGGATAAAAACAGTGATTGTGGACTATGAAAAACGTCAAGATCAAGAAAATTAATATTATAAAGACTTTGTATTCTGTGAACGGTAGAGTGTTGGAAGAAGCAGGCGGGTACATGAAACGGTCTGTTCTCTCTGGTTAACTTACGCGGAATTCGAAAATTAACACAATTGAGAAGTACAGGGCAGGATATGAAACCGTGGACTAGCTTGTAGAGAAATAAGAGATCAGAACGATTTCGTCGGCAGTGAAGTGATGGCAGTGATAATGACTCAGCAGTATTTGAACGAGATCCAGAGTCATTTTTAGCAAAGCGATGGTTATATATGCTGAGGAATTTTTTCTGGACTCGTTCAATGGTGTTACCGCTGGATTGAGCAATGCCATTCCATATCACGGACGCATACTCAAGTTGCGGAAGACATATTGCCGTGTACAATTTGTGTAGGGCCATGGGAGACCTGAATTCTCGAGATATTCTACAAACACATCCGAGAGAACGAAGGCCCCGCATAGCAGCACGCTTAACGTGAGAAGAAAAGTTTAACGCGCTGTCAACAACAACACCAAGATCACTGATTTCATAAACCTTGCATAACGGCACAGAATTGACAAAGTATTGAAATGACACGCTAGATGTTTTGCGAGTGATAGACATGAATTTTGTCTTTGCGGTATTTAGAGAAAGGTTATTGCCGTTGCACCATTCGGAAAAAGAACACAAATCTGACTGCAACAAGCGACAGTCGTTAACTGAATGAATTTCCTTAAATATCTTGATGTCATCGGCATACAAGAGGAAAGAAGAATTACGAATGGCAAAAGAAACATCATTAACGTAAATTAAAAATAGGAGTGGGCCTAATACCGACCCTTGAGGGACCCCACTAGTCACTTTATACAAAGAAGAGGTTTGGCCATTTACGGCAACATAACAAGATCTATTGAGCAGATAGCTGTGCAAGAGATTCACAATCGACAAGTCAACGTCAAAGTTCGCAAGTTTAACCATAATCAGTGTGTGGCTGACTACGTCAAAAGCCTTGCTCAGGTCACAGTAGATTACGTCAACCTGTCCTCTCTGAGAAATAGGTGTGGAGATCTGCGTCATGAAACTAGCAAGATTTGTGGTAGTTGAGCGGCCAGCAAGAAAACCATGTTGATTTGTAATCAGTGAGTTTTTCACACTAAAAGACAATATTTTGTGAAGAGCCAGTTCGAAGATCTTTGATGTGGCACATAGTAGAGAAATCGGGCGATAATTAGAAACATCTGTCTTAGAGCCCGACTTAAATACTGGGAAAACACGAGCAGTTTTCCACATGCTAGGAAATGTGGAAGTGTCCAGGCAGTTATTAAATATCGTAGTCAGTACTGGGACAAATATAGTACCATATGCTTTTAGTATGGCGGAGGGGATGCCATCTGGGCCACATGATAAGGATGGTTTTAAGCGCTTAATGCATTCGCTGATAAGATTTTCATCCAGCGACAAAGCACTGGATGAGCTAACTGCCTTGGGCTGTTGTCTGATATCAGTGCTGGAGTCTGAGGCCTTATAAACGGATGAGAAATGTGTGGCAAAACAGTCAGCGACGGCATGCACTTCTACCCCATTTGAGTCTAGTAGTCTGAAGGACTCTCCGCTTTTGCTAGACCGTTTACGCACATACTTCCAAAACTCAGCCGGCCTGTCAGAGGCGCTTTTTTCTAAGAATTGAATGTACGAACTATGATCCCGTTTATATAGGCGTTTAGAGAGAGTTCGAAAAAAGCTGAACTCTTCCTTCCACTCGCTGGATGGAGAACATTTAGATTTCCTGTGTGCGTGATCTTTATGCTTCAGTGCACTGATAAGTTCAGATGAGAACCAGTGGGGATATTTACGTTGTTTAGGTGTATACTGGGGAATAAAATTAAGCATGCTGCTCAGTACAAGCTCCGTAAACCGATCAACCTGGTCATCAACATTAGGTTTGTCAGTAACCTGTGACCACTCAACGGTGGACAAGTGATGATAGAGGCCCGTGTAATCACCTCGCTTGAACGCAAATCTTGGAGATTTGTTTACGTAACTGCTGTAGCTCGTTGTTTCGGCTGATGCAGATAATCTTACGTTAAGTGGTGGGTGGAATTTGTCCGGACGTACAAGAGAGATGTTGGAGCGGGAAACTTCAAGGGGTTGATCGTTTGACACACACAGGTCTAAGACGTTGCCACTGGAATTGACGACTGAATTATGTTGCACTAGGGAATTAAACGCCAGAAAGTCCAAGAGCAGGCTGCACTTTTTCTCTGAGAAATGATTGTAATGAGAAAAGGTAAGCGTGCTCCAGTCAATTCCAGGTGCATTGAAATCCCCAAGAACAATAATTCTGTGCCCACTATGAGAAGATATCACAAGTTCAATAGAAGACATGACATCGTGAAACGAGGCAGGGGAAATGCTGGGCGGTAAATAGAAGCATCCAATCAACAATTTTTCACGGCGCTCAAGGTTGATTTCTAGCCAGATCGATTCTTCGATAGTTTCTAGGTCTTTCCGTCTAACGGATTTCAGTGAATTGTCAATGGCAATCAGCACGCCACCGCCTTTCTGTTTGGTTTCACTGAAATCTCGGTCACGGCGGAAGGTGGTGTAAGTCGGGGGAAAAAAGTCCGATGAGAGAATTTCAGTGCCGAGCCAGGTTTCAGAAATAGCGATAATAGGAAAACAAGACGAAAGAACATTAGAGAAAAACTCCAGTGTCTTGGTACGCAGACCCCGAGCATTTTGGTAGAATATGTCTACGTTACACGGCACTTTCGTTTCCAGTCACTTGCTCAGAGGGATGAAGCATGTCATCGCGCAGCTCCCCACGAAATGGCTTGAAGAGGCATCCGAGGGGCCACATCGAAGGGTCATTCAGGCGTTGTAGCGTTTCCTCGTCAACTTCGATATAGAATGAAGAATATGACTGGAATCTTGTTTGAAGTCGCCGGCAGGAAATGGGAGACATATCGAATGAAGCAATATGTTTTTTGATGTCAGCAGCAGTGGTGTCCGGGCTCAGCTTCGTAACAAAAATGGCCTTTGGCCGTTGTGGCCGTTGTGGCCGCTGAGCTACAGATATAGTGGATGTCTTCAATGCTCCAAACGAGGCGGGTTTCTTCTTTCTCACACCCTCAGTTACCGCTGCAGAAGAGGCTGTCGCAGGCATCACACTGATACGCTCGGACGTGTCTACGTCACATGGCGGCGAATTCGAAGATGAAAGAATTTTGGACAGAGGCTGTTCAGAGTACGCAGGTTGCTTGGAGGTCACAGATCGGCCAACGGTCACCTGCTCTGGAGGGATCACAGGCGCCTTCACTGACACGGCGGCCGTGCGGCGCGTCAGCTCCTCACGCAGGAAGCGGACCTCTGCACGAAGGGAGGCGACCACACGGGCTTGTTGTTCAAAACCGCGGGAATGATCCTTGCGGAGGCGCTCGTTTTCTTCGCGTAGTTGGGATACCTCGTCGCTGAGGAACGAGATTCCCTCCAACGCGTCGAGGAGGAGGCGGCGCAGCCCGGCGAGCTCACCACCCGTAGGGGCACACGTGGAGAGGGAACCGGTTTGAGAGCAGCTGCAGGGCTCATCGCTGCACGCCGCCGAGTTGTCTTCGTTAGGCTTACCAGAAGAACTGCTCAGATCACATAAATTGCAGCAAAATGAGCGCGATCCAGACTTCAGAAGTTGCAGCTCTTCATCAGGCCAGGTTACACACTTCGCATGAACACGTTTAGAACAACTTTCACAGCGGAAAAACTGCTGCTTACCGAAAAACGGGCAGGAGCATAGCAAGCATGCATCCCGACTGGGAGCCATAATAATAATAATAATAATAATAATAATAATAATAATAATAATAATAATAATAATAATAATAAAATATTAACTTTTGTGCTTACGAGAGGAATCTGGTACGTTCAGTTTACGTCTTTACTGGATGTCGCATTTTCCCATCCTCAATTTTTATGCCACATTGACGCAAGCAAAAATAGTACCGCTCTTAAAACCTGCACGTATTTCATACCTGCAGATGATTGCATTCAATGCAGTTTCATAAAGAGACGGCAAAATGCACAGATTAACGCAATTTTTTGCATACGTACCGCATAATTTGTTGCGATAGATTTAAATTCTTCTGGCAGTTGCAATTGTGTATAGAGCGCTGAACTCTGCGAGGCAAAAGAATATATGGAGGACTTCAACAAAATGCAGATATCCACGACAGGTAATGTATATATATATATATATATATATATATATATATATATATATATATATATATATATATAAGGATTAAACGCAGAAGAGTAACTTCGGTTGCCCCAAGGTTATAAGTAGTTTAGGAGTATATGCACCTTCATAAACAACAACTTTATTGTCGATGTGTCGATCGGTCTCCGATCACAACGTCGACAATAAAGCTATATATATATATATATATATATATATATATATATATATATATATATATATATATATATATATATATATATATATATATATATGTATATATATATATATATGTATATATATATATATATATATATATATATGTGTGTATGTGTGTGTGTGTGTGTGTGATGTGGAAAACTTCGAAAGTGCAGCAATACAGGTAACAAAACAAATACTTATTTTCTCCTAACCGTTAAGGCTGACGGTCCAGCCTTCTTCGGGTGATGCAAATGAAATGACATGACACAACCCGCAGCACAAGGGCCGCCCGCCCAGTTCGGGCCCAAACGAGAAAGAAAAAACGAAAAAGAAAACAGAAAGACTAAAGTAACGAAGGAAGCTACAGCGACAAATGCTTTGCTGGGGCATTCGTGAGCGGCTGCAAAACGAGGCAAGGACAGAAAAGCGTAAAAATGCCAGGCCTGCGCTGAAACCGCAGCATAGTCACAGCGAAAGCTGGAAGAGCGCCGTTTCTAGAGTCCGTTGTAAGCTCTCTTGGGGATACTAATACAAGTACACATGCAAGGTACCCACTACGCCATAAATCACAATTTTTCCGAAGTTGGGAAGCACCTACTAAGCCAATATTCGTCATTCTGCGGAGAAGCCAGGCACCAGCTGCAAGTCTGTAAGGCATTATGTGCACTTTGTTGAAGCGACGACTGATGACGATGAAGAGTTATGGCTCAGCCCTTTGTAATGGGTTGGAAGCTTCAAACGGCCCACCTGTTTTGTAATTTGTTTTGGGTGACGTCCGGTCGCTATTTCCCTCTCCCGCCATGCTGTATAACTTATGTTGACGTGGGAGGGAAGGGAAGGGGGGGCGAAGAACTTGATTGAGACCCCGAGGAAATTGATCATGCGTGGGCTTCCTTGGCAACCAATACAAGTGCACTTGCGAGGAACCCACTACGCTATAAATCATTATAATTTTTAAGAAGTAGGGAAGCAGGCACTATGCCATTTTTCTTCATTCTACGGAGAGCTGTGGTACCCGCTAAAAACGTGAAGGCATTATGCGCACTCTGTTGTTGTTGTGCCTGATAACGATGAAGAATTATGGCAGCGCCCTTTGTAAAGGGTTGGAAGCATTCAACGACTCACTCGTTGCGCAATTCGCATTGTGTGACGCCCGGTTACAGAATTCGCGTTTGTGGGAAGCCTGGTTGTTGTTTTGCTCTTCTACCGCACCACATTACATATCTTGATGTGATTACTTCCCGACATGAAGCCTGTATAGGGTCTTTTTTGCAACGCAGTTTGAAGTAGCGGCATGGCCTTGAGGTAGAATACTGGGCTCCCTCGCAGAGGGCCCAGGTTCGAACCTCGTTCCATCCTGGAACTGTTTTCTTATTTGTTTTTTTTTGTCACTTCAAGCGATAGTGGTTACGGGCAGCGGCGGCGGCGGCGGCGGACAACTACAGCGCCAAAAGCGGCCGCTGAAATTATCTCATAACAGCTTTCGCTGTAAAAAATATGGACGGATGGAGAGCCGCCGGTGGCGGGCGCTTTAACCCTGTACTGTCTTCGTGGGGTAGATCAGAAGGGTGGCCTCAGCAAGCGGCCAAGGAAAAGGGGAAACGAGAATTGCCGCTTCTACACACCACATATACGGAGTCTAAGTTCAGATGTATCGGCGGTCAGGCCGCGACGCCGGGCCGTACTCACATGATAAGAGATACATACGACCTACTCCCGCTCTGGGAAAACCTTGGCCAATATACAAGGCTAAAAGTGCCCCCCCCCTTCTTTTTCATGCAGAAAAAAAATATTAATCAGTAATACTGAAAAATGAATAAAAACTAAATAGGGGTTCACTAAAGGTAAGGATACAGAATAACAACACAAGGATAAAAAAATTGGCGAAGCTTGCACTAAGTACTAAGCCGCGCAAGCCTTGAAACAGCGGGATTGGACGATTCTGAAGACTAATGTGGTTCCTTTGAAGTTGTTTCTAGGCCTCTGGTAAGTGACGAGGGTTGTTGCTAGCGTGTTTCTAGGTCGACGCAAGGCTTTTGCAAGGTCCTGCTAGGCTATTTCTACCTTGATTTTCAGCTCAGAGAGGTTCGAGTTAAACGACGCAGTCACAGAAAGGAAACGGATGCCCAGACTCTAGGGACGGAAACTTGCACTGGAACCAAGCGTTCGCACCTCTGATGCAGTCACAAACACGGCATGAATGTCAAACCTGAACCAAACTGGTGCTGAAACCGAGTGTTCGCCGCTCTCATAGATTTACGGGCGCGTCGTCGTTAGCGTGGGCCTTCCATCGCTTTGGGGTCTTCTCATAACCGCCGTTGACTTTCCCATTCCCTTGTTTTGGGCTAACTGCTGCCTTCCTTTTCAGTAGCAACGCGGCAAGCCTTTCTTGCTGATATTGAGACGCTTCAAGCACGACCTCTAAGATTGCGCACAATCTCGGAGGCCATGATTTAACTGCGTCGTCGCCGCATCGTTCCCTGTCGGCACTAGTAAGTTTCATGACGCATTACTTCACGTCACCGCTCAAAGACGGCGGCACCGCCCCGCCCCGCCTATGGTCCCGGCAACAGAGAGCGCCGTGCGAGAGACAATGTGTGGGACATATAAGGCGCGCTTGTGGAAGGTGTGCATGTGCTTCGGTGGCTTAGTCGGTTTTCATTATTGCCTCATATATATACTCATTACAAACCAAGAAACAGTACAATGATGTAGTGCATTATCACCTGCCAACTGTTAGATGACAACATAATAAAACTTTCGCATGCGCAACAACAGTACCACCATGTAAACCCACTCCGGCACGTCGAAATTAAATTTCTGCATTTTTACAAAAAAAGGAAACGGATTGACAGAAATAATCATGTACAGCATTGTTGAAAGCCATTCGGGTTTGTCATATGCTATGCAGGCCTAGGAGCATAATAAGGCCATAGGGTAAGCACATCTTCATTTTCAGCGGAAAGAAAACAGATTCCTTGCAGATTTAACGGTGATTCCTTTTTAAGCGTTCCCTGTAATATATCCCAGAAGAATAACCCACTCCTGCAGTCCAAAAACACGTGTTCAAAGGTGTCGGGCTTGTTGCGAAGGAAGCAGTGTGTTCATCACGGATCAAATAATCCCCTATCTTTCAACCATGCTTTTACTGGGAAAGCATCGGTGTGCAATTTAAACAAAGGCGTTTTCATTCCTCGCGCTACAAGCATCATTTTCACGCGGTGGTGCGCCGGGGGCTTGCCGTCGCGGACCGAGACGTCGGAGGTTCGATTCCCGGCAGCGGAACTTTTTCATACCCGCTTATTTTTCGAGATAGGGTCGGACACATTATGGCTAGATTAATCAGCTTCGCCGTTAAAGAAAAAGAAATAACACGAGCCGGTCGATGCATGTAGCATGGATTGGGTCTATTTTCACGCACTCGATCGTTTATTTAGCGTTCCGTGCGTCCAAACGCACGTATGTATAAATAAATAGATTGATAAAGTCCCCTTTTTGCGCGATGCGATTGGTCACTGATGCAAGCCAGTCGCCCAGGGCTCTCGTTGATACCGTGGGGGAGTGATTTGAATTTGTTTTTGAAATATGACTCCCGTTATTCGCGCTCCCCTGTGTTATGCAAGCAGGATTGAAGAAGTTTAACGCATATGCGTTCGGAAGTGTGACCAGAACGGTTAATGTACTGGGAGAACGGCACATGAGTGAGGCCTTTCACGCCTGCCCTGTAGTTGTAGAAATGCCAACGGAACGCGGTTTCTGTCTGTCCAGTATATTCCTGTTTTCACACTTCCCAGAAAATTTTCTATACTACAATGGCAGAGTCACAATTAGGGCCATCTTTAAATCTGTACTCAAAGTTCGCATAGGAGGTTTCGGGCGTATTTATGGTCACGATGTGTTTGCACACCCTGCAACGAGGTTTCCCCGCATGGTCTACGGCCCTGATGGTGCTCGGATTTGTGTGTTTTAGCCGTGAACAGGAAGAGTCTCGGTAAACCACCTTGGCTGGGGTTTGAAAAAACGGTAGAGAGTCGGCTACTCTGTTCAAATATGTTGAAATGGAGGCTTAGTATCGAGTTTACCCGAGGGGTTGCAGCGGAGTACGTCAGGATTAAATTTGCCCTTGAGGTTCACTTTTCATTTCCGTTGTTTTAAATGCAAAGCATTTCTTAGCGAACCTTTGGCACTTTGAGAGTTTTTATCTATCTATCTATCTATCTATCTATCTATCTATCTATCTATCTATCTATCTATCTATCTATCTATCTATCTATCTATCTATCTATCTATCTATCTATCTATCTATCTATCTATCTATCTATCTATCTATCTATCTATCTATCTATCTAGCCACTTACGTCTGGGTGCTCTCATGATCGCCTCCTTAAAGTGGTCTAGACCAAAATTGGCATGGGAGGGTAATAGGATCTGACGAATGTCACTGTCGGGTCATGACATGAAAAAAATTCGGCAGATCCCACGTACCGTGGGAGTTGATGTTATGCGAAGCATGCGGTGGGTAGGCGACTGTGGCGTAACGTTTTTTACTGAGCGACACGTTACAAAATGAGGCTAAAGATTTGTATAAATTTTATACGCACACATATATATGTTGAAGAGCCGCATATGGCTTATATATCCAGTTGTTTACGGTTGGGTAACGCTGCCAATGGCAACGTGGGTATTACCAACACCAGAAGCGGTAAGCTGATATGTAGTGCCTATACGTGTCCCGAGAACGCACGCACGTTTTACGAACCCATGTGCATGTGTGCAAGACGTTTTTAACAGTTCTTGAATAAAGGCATCATCACCGTGATCAGTGAGCACCAGCAGCTGGTCATGACTTGTTATCGGATACGGTGGTGATCGCGGAGACCAGGGGTTGATGTGTAGTGATGTATGAGGTAAAGTACAGCTGTTGCAAATCGTGGATGCCTCGGTCACTTCATCGACAAATTCCATAGAGCCGGCGACATGTCGGAACCTGAAGTCACCCTTCGCGTTGGTGAAGTATAGGCCGTCGAGGCTGGTAGGCCTGGATAGTGCTACGTAGAACAACATCAGTGGATGGTGTTTGTGGTACTCGTAGACTACCTGGGCGCATGTTCCCTACGTAACCTAGTCTACAAAGCGGCTATCAATCAATCTGGCATCATCCTCGGTCAGCATGAGGCCATCGCTCAGCCTCGTAAGGAATGAAGAGGACACTGCGTCGTTCTGGTGGACGAAGTGCACTGTACGGTGCGGTGATAGCACATGTAACTTTCGTTAATCTATTCCTCCGGGGTCGAGCAATGCTTCAATATAGCTTGCTGAATCATAGGAATACAAACGTAATGTTTATTAGACTGCTATAAAAGCGGAGCCAACAGTGGAACTACAGACGTTACTGTGATACGAAGCCTGTATCGTAGGAGTACACGTCGTAGGAGTGTCATGTAGTGTTTATTGCTTTGTTGTAAAATTAGATAGCCAGCACCAGCAGCACAATTGACGTCGCACCGCTATTACGCCTGCGTAGGCTGTTTTTCCAAACCAGTTTATAGACCTGACGCGGCTCAGTGGTAGAATACCTGATTGCCACGCAGAATGCTTGGGTCCGATTCCTGCTGGGATCATAATTTTCATTATTTCCATTCTTTGAGTCAACGCTGCCTATGTTGGTTTTCCTTAACGCTCTAGCATTTAAGTAGTTACCAACGTCTGTTCACGACGTTCCTGGGTAGATATAAACTGTCAGTCACCTGTGGCGCATACCCGTACACCGCGGCCCGTGGTAAACGGGTATGTGCCACACGTGTCTAGTGGAAAGGGTTTGACGACGTACGTTACAGGATTTTCACGTTATTCATGTCATGACCCGCAGTCATATTCGTGAAATCCTCTTACCCTCCCATGCAAATTTTGGTCTACGCCAAGTTAAGGAGGTGATCATGAGAGCACCCAAACGTAGGCGGCTAGATAGATAGATAGATAGATACGTAGATAGAAACGCTCAAAGTGCCAGAGGTTTGCTAAAAAATGCTTCGCATTTAACCCTTTCCTGCAGACACGTATGGCACATACCCGTTTTCCACGGACCTCAGTGTACGGGTATGCGCCACAGGTGATTGACAGTGTTATCTAGCCAGGAACGGCGAGGTAGTGCCTGCATACCTCCCTTGTTTTCTTTTTTCTAATAAATGTTTTTACCACCACCACCACAACAGACATTGGTAATTTAAATGCGAGAGCGCTAAGAAAAACCTGACATCGGCAGCGTTGACCCGGTGAATTGAAGGAACCAAAATTAGGATCCCAACAGGAATCGAACCCAAGTATTCTGTGTGGCAATCAGGTATTATACCACAAAGTCACGCCAGGTATATAAACTGTTTTGAAAAAAAAAACAGCCTATGCAGGCGTAATGACGGTGCAACGTCAATTGTGGTTGTGGTGCTAGCTATCTAATTTTACAAGAAATTAATAAACACTATGTACTCCTACCATACAGGCGTCATATGAGGTTAACGTCTGTGGTTCCAGTGTTGGATCCGCTTTCATAGCAGTGTAATAAACATTAAATTTTATTGCTATGATTCAGCAAGCTGTACTGAAGCATTGCTCGACCCCGGAAGAATGCATTAACGAAAGTTACGTATGGCATTCACATGATTGCACCATAAAGTGCACTTTGTTTCGATAATACTGACGTATTTGCTCGTACGTGAGGGCTGACGTTACGTCGCAACACAACTTACCCTTTAAACGCCGGTGTTGTCGACGTGCCTGGTAAGCCCAGGATGTGCCTACAGCTACTACACTTACAAAAACCCGTCGATCCACCTCGTAACGCTTGGCTCAAGGCCATAAAATACAGCATAGAAGTACTGACTGACTGCTTCGCATGAAACCGATTCCCACAATGCGTGGAATCTGCGGAATTTTTCTTCCATTGCGACTCCCCCGCTTTAAATTCCGAGCGCACTGAATTGCATTTTCGATGATCTTTCTGGGTACTTTTGACGCAAGAAGGCTGCTCTCAATTCGTGTGCGTGGATGTCAAATTGTGTAATTTCATAGCAAATTATTGTGTATCTGTGGGCTTGAGTAGGGGACACCTGTTTTGCAGTGATGGGGGAATGCACATATTGTTGGTGGCAGCTGGTTTTTTTATATAGAGAAGTCGAGATGCTTGTTCCATTGACCGATACAGTGACATCCAGGAAATCAACACTCTTCAGTGAGCATGTGTGCGTAAATTTTATCTAAGGTTGCAGGGAGCTGAAATCAGAGATGAATTTCGAAAGATAATGCTCACCATCAGATTACACGAACAATATGTCATCATGAAAACTTGGGTAGAATGTCGTTTTGGGTGGAGAACTTTTGAGGAAATGAGTCTCTAAAGATGCCATGAAAATATTTGCATAGTTTGGGGTCATTTTCTGTATTATGGCAGTTCCGTGGACTTGTAGGCAATGTGTGCCGCCGTATTAAAAGTGATTATGTTTGAGCACAAGGTTTAGGAGATTCTTTGTGTGTGTGTGTGTGTGTGTGTGTGTGTGTCTTGTTTTATTTCTCGTTTGGCCCCCAAACTGGGTGGGCAGCTCTTGTGCTGCGGGTTGTGCCATGCCATTTCCCTTACATCCTCCCAAGAAGAATGGAGCTCCAGCTGAAACTGTTAAGAGGAAATAAATATTTGTTTTGTTTCCTGTATTGCAGTACTTTGAAAGCCTTTAGGTTTTTCACAATTTTAGAATTGAAGTTTTTTTGTCCTATGGTAGCAAAGTAGTACTCTTTATATATATATATATATATATATATATATATATATATATATATATATATATATATATATATATATATATATATATATATATATATATATATATATATATACGTAGAAGGTCTTCCTGGATTCGGTAGACTTATAGATGCTGAACTGAAGTGGACGAACGAACGAAAAACGATGCTTTATTGCCAACGTTGCGGCCGGTCCCCGGCCGCAACGTTGGCAATAAAGCATCGTTTTTCGTTGGTTCGTCCACTTCACTTCAGCATCTATATATATATATGGATAAAGAGTACTACTTTGCTATATATATATATATATATATATATATATATATATATATATATATATATATATATATACCCGATGTTTCATGACGTGTCCAAAATCAAACAGAGAAATGCGATAATCGTTCGATGCCTTCACGTTTACTTTTATATCCACACAAATCTAAGGATGGTTAAGGACATTGTTTGAAGCAGTAATGAATTAAGCTAAATTAATAAATCACTTGTTGAATAGTGGAGTTAGGCGGTTATGCCAAATAAGAGAACTTAAGTTCTTCTTGTGAAGAAACCATCGCAGCTTTCATATATGAAGAAGCGGCCCCTAGCAATTATTGTGACATAAGGAAATTCAATCAAAGTCAACGGTGAAACAGAACCCGAAACCCGGATGAGCGCAACAATCATATGATTAGGGTGACGTCACTGGTCAAGAAAACTATTACAGAGGTGTAATTCTTCCGCTTTCGTTAACGTATGTGCGTCCTGCATGCTATATTTGCCAGCGGAGCCCGCACAGCCACGAAACGATATCGTTTGATGGTTGGTATAACGACGCTCGCTCATTCTGGACGTTTGAGAAGTATATGGCAGTTGCGCTCTTCCGCGTTTCGGCTTGTGTTTCGCCGCATAACTTGGGTGAACTTGATTACTTCGTAATTATTTCTAGATGACACTTTTTCGAACTCCCAAAGCTGCAATGGGTTCTTCGTAGGAAAGACTTCAATTCTCTCATTTGAAACAACCGCCTGACTCCAATAATTAAAAAGTTATTTGATTTAACTTTCATGATTACTGTACCAAATGATGTCTTAAACACGTTAAGATTGCTGTGCCTACAGAAGTAATTGTGAAGGCACCGAACAGTTATCACGTTTCGCTCATTTTCGAGAATTTGGGAAACATTTCTTGCAACACCCGGTATATAACCCGAATCACGCCGTTATGCCGTGATGTTGGTCTATAACAGGACGTTCGTCATCGCTGAACATGACTGGTCGAGACCGTCGTAACACAATTAAGGGGGAAAGGCGGACGTATGCGCGAGGCTCGACCAATGACGAGTTTTGATGACGAGTGTACTGTTAAAGAACGCGTACAAGGTTGACAACACAGCACCCTGTACAACGCTACACAGCACGAATGCACCCTCTTTGTATACTTTCGAATCACCTGTTTTCCCCAATATTATGTTCCTCTTCATATTTCGCACGGTTATTATTCTTAACTCCTCGATTACTTTTCCAGAAGCAGCAATTTTTGCAAGGAAGATTCCAATCCTAACACTGAAACACATGCAGGCACCAAGCAAGCATAGGTTGGGATTATTCATTCTTAAAAGAAACCTTGCGTACTACCTAAATACTCCTGCATAATGAAGGTTGCATTTTTTATTCAAATATGTAAGTATTCTTACCGAATTCTGAAGAGTAGTAACAAGGCACTCAGACATCTGAAAGAAAGAAAATAGGTACACTCTACGTATATGACAGCGATAGCGACAATCTGTACATGTATGCCTGCCTTGATTACTCAAGATATAAAAAAAAAACGTAGAGTTAGTTACGGAAGCTTTTATTATTGCAAAGCCATAACTCATCTGTTTATTCACTCAGAGCTTCAATATTACAGTGATCATCATTTTTTCCCAGAACCAGCAAAGGGTACAACGGTCGTACATTTAGTTTTTGTTTCAGGAACATGCACATATTTCTATATAATTTCCACTCCAAACAAAACATTACTTGTGGTTTAATTAATAGCCAATAGTCAATATTGTACTCAGTCACCTACATGGTGCAGTAGTATCTTGCGAAGCATGCATAAAGTAAGTTGCATCTAGTTGTTTTTAAAAGGGATGTGACGCTGCCGACTAGTGCATGCCCGACCATAGCACCGCCTGAATAGACAAACGCTGCCCGCCGCTTCAAGGCCGGGATTTTGTGCATTCAGGTGAAGGGATAAAATATTTTCGGGCGCCCTTGTCCTATCGAGTAAATGGGGGCAATAAAGCGAAGCTTGGCGATTCCTTCTTTCCTTCTATCTGTCTTCTTTTGCTTCCTTCTTTCTTTCTTTCCTTCCTTCCTTCCTTATTTCTTTCTTCTTCTTTTTCTTTCTGTCTGTCTTTCTCTCTTTTTTTCTTTCTGTCTTTCTTTCTCTCTGTCTTTCTTTATCTCTTTATTTCTCTGTATATTTCTTTCTTTCTTTCTCTCTTCCTTTCTTTCTATCGCTCCTAACTGTCTCCGTACTCCAGGTCGGAAATTGGACCTTCATCTACGTCATTAGCAGCGCCACAATCTGTTGCTGCAGGCAACAACGACGGTGATGCGTTAATATCCAGACCACAATAGAATGTGGCAGCGTGAAAAGAAAATTCTCAATAAAAGATAAGTTTGCAAACTCGAACGTGAGCGGTGCGTGATAATCCTATCATTGACTCGATCACAACTCGAGGCAACAAAACAGTGACCCTGACAATTGAGTGCAATTGAGGAACACTGTCCTTTCTTGTAACCATTGCTTAGCTACAAAACTAATTTGTGAAAGCAAAACGCACTTACAAAAATGTACTGTTTCGTATTTTGCCAATCAGTGTGTCTTCTGGATCACTGTCCCCGTCAAGCTGCTGTAGCACGCATGTGCTACCTCCAAAACCTTCGTTCTCATTTACACAAACGCGAGCATAAAACAACCTAACAGAAGGGCGGGCACCACATGTGTTGCATACCCGGGGGGAGGATAGAAGGCAACCGAACACCTGCGCAAAGGAGGAGAGTGGGAGAGAGAGACGCATGCGCAGTGGAGCACGGACGCCACCGGATCAAGCTCGCTCATAAGATGCTTCGCATCTAAAAAAACAGAAGAAAGAGTTTCATCGATCTGGATGACCTCGAGTGAAACCGACAACATTGCGGGTCCGCGACGATATGTGCCCGGCCTCTACTCACAGCGCTGCCGAAGCACACGCGCGAGGCTTCACCCACGAGCCTTATATCTTTCGCACCTTGTCGGAATGCCTTCGCGGAAACGGAACACTTTCCCGCGTTAACGGCTGAAGCTACGAACGCTGTCTCCGGTGTTCCTGAAGCGCTGTGTGTTTTACGCATAAGTACAGGCGTAGCTCACTCTATTACTGGGGAGCGCACGCGTTGTCGTTTCTCTCCTCAAATGAAACGCTTCGAATGAGTGCGTATTGAATATCAATGTTTAATATGGGCTTGTTGGTGCCATCTTCGCGCTGGATTCGCAATGTGCTGTGTCTACATGTATGTGAACTACTTCAACTACCACTAAGTTTCAAGCATGATCATGGACGTTAGTTGTGATGGAGATGTGTCACCACGCAACAACTTGCGCGCGTCCACTTCGAAAAGGTGCTATAGCTGCCAAACATCAATAGACATTGTGCAAACTATCATATATCCATGAACAATAAGCAATAAAGTACTTCTGTGAAAACACGGTGGAATTTCGTGATTTACCGATTCCTATCCAGGTTGGAACAACGATGTTTCATTTTTTATGCCCTGCTCCACTAAGGCTATAAGTAATCAGCATAATAAACTGTATAACTTATATTTCAAAGAGGAGCGCAGACGTCGTGAGAAACAAAGACTGAAGCAGTCTGCCTAAAATGTGTAAGCGTGCACGTTAGGCGAAGAGATACAAATGACAGCTAGCAGAGATGCGACGCTGTTGTTTGTCCCTATTCATCGCCTTGCATCTTTACGCGCTGTTCTCTTACAAGAGCGGACGATGTATACCAAGCCCTCACGGTGTTTCTACTTGAGATTTATTATGCGATGCTACGAATTAAATTTTCATTGTGTCTAATATTTAGTGTTTTCGTTAAAGACCCTTAAAAAGAACTACTGTCTCAGTGACACATTATGTAGTGGGAAGCCCGAGGAAGTGTGCGCGGTTTTAGAACCGAGAGGTCAATAGTATACCATACCGGCTGTATGAATTCCACTTGAACCATGTCCTTGCATGTGGTGTGCCAGGGTGACGGAAGGCAATTGTTGCGTAATAGAACAGATATTGAATGAAAATTAGAACCCAGCACGAATAACGAGAACACAAATGTCGACAAAGTTATGTTAAAAGGGCGTTATACATGTATAGTTGCGGACAAACGAAACGCGTGCAAGAAATTACGAAGCACAACAACCCATAGAAGCAATAAACTCCAAAACGCCGTGAGGCATCAGTAAATTGCGGCTGTCCAAAATTGGTTCAGGCCTTACACTAAAGTTGAAAGTGGAACTCATGTTTACATTACCAGCACTGGCGACAACGAATACAATAGAACTCGTTCTAGTAATGCCATTTTTTGTTGTTGTTCCAATCGTCCATAAGTGTCTGAATTTAGCAATAGTCACACGGACCTAAATCAAGAAGAATAGCTACACACTACCACCAACATCCGTTTACATACATCTAATTCAAAAAATAAGATTAGGTGCAAAAAAACGCCAGGCCTGCGCTGAAACCGCAGCACAGTCACAGCGAAAGCTGGAAGAGCGGTGTTTCTAGAGCCCGTTGTAAGCTCTCTTGGGGCTACAATACAAGTGCACTAGAAAGGTACCCACTACGCCATAAATCACATTTTTTGTGAAGTCGGGAAGCACCTTCTAAGCCATTATTTGTCATTCTGCGGAGAAGCGAGGCACCAGCTACACGTCTGTAAGGCATTACGTGAACTTTGTTGACGCGACGACTAATGACGATGAAGAATTATGGCTCAGCTCTTTGTAATGGGTTGGAAGCTTTAAACGGCCCACCAGTTATGTAATTTGCATTGGGTGACGCCCAGTGGCTATTTCCCTCTCCCGTCATGCTGTATACCAGGGCTGGGCAGAGATACTCAGAAAAGTATTCCGGAATACAGATATCGAAATACAGGAACTGGAAGCCTAAAATACAGATACTGAGATACATTTGCCTTTAACGTAACGGGATATTTCGGAGATACTTTTGCAATAAGACGAAAAAAGTATTCCGGAATACAGTTACAGCGATACAGATACTGAAATACTTTTTTATTTGAAGGATGCTCATACTACGCAAAGACACTTATTAGTGCAGCATAATGTTGTAATTAAAGTCACAGCGCATCGAAACGTTCAGTTCATTTATTTATTTATTAGAGTACCCTCAGTGCCATTAAGACATTGCAGGGGATGGGGTGGACGAAGTACATAATTAGCAATAATTGCATAATTACAAGTATCAGTTGCAATAAAAATACACTATTTCACAGCAATAGTAACAAGCATTGGACACCGAAATCGACATACTTGGCGAACAAACTAAGCTATGCTAGAAATAGCACACTTTAAGCAAATCACTCAAATTACTAAAGAACACCAGTGAATTGAGAAAAAGCACACATTTATTTTGAAGATCTGCTTTGCTGAGAAGGTTGCTGTGTAGGCTTCTCAAATAGGCTGTCTTCTAAGAGCGTCGGTTCAGCCTCAGCACAAGACTCACGAAAGAAAAAAGTCTGTCTACCTCTGAAGGCGAGCACAAATTCGTGTTATAGTGAATAAATATCGCCTTCATAGCCGGATTGCCCTGCAGCTGTGCGATATCTCTTCTCGGGTCATCTAGATACCGAAACGCTTCCGCCCTCACTTGGGTTGTTCTGACTCTTCAGAATCCGAAGTCTGTCCCCATCTTCGGAATCCTAAGCCGTCTGACCCTGTCATCTTCAATGCAGCTGTGACCACCACCGACGCTACCAGCACCCATTTCAGAAAGCCGCAACAGGCGAAGTCGGCTCCGGCGGTGGGGGAGCCTGCTACCACAAAAGACCGTTTCACGCATGTAAACAATTAGGAACGCACCCTGACATTGGAGAGGTGGCTGAAGGCGCGTCAAAGATAGCCATCTTCTAGTCACTTCCGCCGCGACTATGGGAACAGCTTTTGGAAGTGCCGCCGCTTTGAGAACTGAATGCACGCGAAGCATTGCAAAGCCTGTTCCAAGGCGGTATCCGCGCGGGGGGTCGCGAAGTAATAGCTTGCCACCCGAAAAGAAGTTAGGCGTGCTGCACTGACCTTCAGAGACAGCGACTTTCGTCGGCAGAGGCCTACAACACTGCCCCCGCGATTCTGCCGTCTGCGGCGTCGCGCGCTTTACTACATGGACCATTCTGTGCTTTAGCGGAAACCATCGCCGCCCTATCTGTCGGCGGCCGGCGGCGCGCTTTTGCTTGTCTTGGCACAAAAAAGAAAAAAAAGGACGCCATTGCCCCATTGGAAACACGCCTCAACTCATTTCCGACACAAAAAAACAATGTAACGAGATACCCGTGCCCAGCATAGTATCGCGATACAGGCGATACATCGTAAATGTATTTCACTACTGAGATGCAAATACATTTTTCAAATGTATCTCGATACAGAAATACAGATACTCAAAAGTATCTCTGAAATACTATCGCGATACTCTTGTATCGCAATACTGCCCAGCCCTGCTGTATACCATACGTTGACGTGGGAGAGAGACGGGGGGGGGGGGTGAAGAACTTTAGTGAGAACACGAGGAAATGAATCATGCGCTTATGGTCTTCCTTGGCAACCGATGCAAGTGCACTTGCGAGGAACCCACTACGCTATAAATCATTGTAATTTTGCTGAGACCCCGAGGAAATGGATCATGCGCTTATGGGCTTCCTTGGCAACCAATAAAAGTGCACTTCCGAGAAACGCACTACGCTATAAATCATTGTAATTTTTGAGAAGTAGGGCAGCAGGCACTATGCCATTTTTCGTCATTCTACGGAGAGCGTTGGTACCTGCTAAAAGCATGTAAGGCATTATGCGCACTTTATTGATGCTGTGCCTGATGACGATGAAGAATTATGGCAGAGCCCTTTGTAATGGGTTGGAACCATTCAAGAACCTACTCGTTGCGCAGTTCGCATTGTGTGACGCCTGGTTACGGGATTCGCGTTGTGCGACGCTTGGTGCTTATTTTACTCTTCTACCACGCTATATTGCATTTACTAATGTGGTTCCTTCCCGACTTGAAGCCTGTATAGGACCTTTTTGCAAAGCAGTTTCAAGCACCAGCATGGCTCAGAGGTTGAATACCGGGCTCCCACGCAGTGGGCCCAGGTTCAAACCTCGTTGCATCCTGGTTTTTTTTTCTTATTTAGTTTTTTTTCTTATTTCGAGCGATACTGGTTACGGACACCGGCGGCGGCGGCGGCGGCGGCGGACAACTACGGCGCCAAAAACGGCCGGTGAAATGATCACATAACAGCTTTCGCTGTAAAATATATGGTGGTAATATTGAAATCTTAGTCAGCAATTATGGAAAAAAGAACGATTGCCCTGTGAAATATCTTTCTTTGTTTGCAAATATTTTTTTTTCAAAAATAAGCTGCCAGAACAGCGTGAGCGTATTTAGACCCAAAACCAGTGTCTTACGGTAAAATAGCTGTAATTATTTAACGCAACTCATATTCAAGGAAGTATAAAAACGTTAACGGAGTGAAAACTTTAGAGAGTAACGAGACATGTTTTAACCCTGGTATATTCATCGACAAAAACAAGCAAGCTCTTGTTGCAAGCTCATCGGATAACGTTAATGCGGACTTCCAATATATCACGCATGGCATATCCAAATGGAGGCTGAAGGAGAAACTTTTACGTGAAGCTTGATTGAGTTCCTGAGAAATGAGAAGCAACAAAAGACAGGCGAATAGTCGCGACCGCGCCGAAAATTTTTCTATCGTGAGAGGTCGTTCAACACCTAAACCTCACTTTTTTTCAATAATGATCACAGAAGACTATTACTGTTGCATTGCTACATTGTATGTGAAGTAATAGATCGTGTGTGCTACGAAACAAGACTAAATAAATTATAACGAGCGAAAGCCTTACATGCCTCATCAAACGTGAAAATTGACCTTCAGCATCAACAGGAGTGATGAAAAAATTGCCGAAGCTTGCACTAAGCTGCGCAAGGCTTGAAAGAGCGAAACTGGACGATTCTGAAGGCCAATCTGGTTGCTTCTAGGTTGTTTCTAGGCCTTAGCGAGGCGATGCAGCTTCTAGGTTGCATCTAGGTTGTTGCTAGGTTTAGCTATGTGATGCTAGGTTGTTTCCACAATGATTCTTAGCGTGGAGAGGTTCGAGTTGAGCCACAGACAGTCACCGACACCATACAGTCACAGACACGGCGCGTTGAAACCAAGCGTTCGCACCTCTTATATATCTACGGGCACGTCGTCGTTGGCGCAGGCCTTCCATGGCTTCGGGGTCTTCTCGCAGTCACCGTTGCCTTTCCCGTTCCCTAGTATTCTCTCGTTGTACGTACTCGGGGTCTTCGGCTGGCCGTCGTGGCTTTGCAGCCACTTGTTGGACTAACTGTTGCCTTCATTTTTATTGGACCAGTGGTGAGTAGTGGCATTGACCCTACTTCTGTGGCACATGCCCGTTGTAGGCCGCACAGCGGCAAACACCCGTTAGGATGATGACATTTTTGTGCAATTGACTCAGAAGGAACAATTTGCTAAACAGCTTCGCTGTTAGAAAAGATCGTGCGATGACATCGCCATATGGCGTCATATGTCAAAATTTATGACGTCATCATGACGTCACATGATGACCACATCACATGACATCATGCTTGGCCAAGAGTGGCTCAACCACGGAGGCAGTGCAAAAACCAGTTGCCCTGCAGAAAGTCTGAAGTGCCTCCGATCATTAAGCCTGTGTTAAAACACGTTAGGTGCGGAAAGCTAAAATGTTGGGGAGGATCAATAGACCGACTCAAAAGAAAATAAGAAAGCGATGGCTTTCGCCTCTGAGTTGTCTTTGGCGAATGCATAAGGGACCGTGGGAGTTTTAGTGTTAAACTCGGCCGGCACATTTTAGGACATGTAATTAAGCGGGAGCAATGAAAAATGACTTACACCTTACGGAAAATGCCATTGTCTTCGTTTCGGCCTCTGTGACGTATAAACGTGTTCTTGGCGATCATTTTCGGCGACCGTGTCACTTTGCCTGTCGCAGAATGTTGCGCGTCCACTGACTGAAGCGACTATTTGCCCGCCTTTCTTTAAACATTGAATCGGCGCGCACTGAAGACGATAAAATAACGATAACTCTAGCTTAAAAATGATACCTCTGAATAAGCAAGAGTAGAAGTAAAATAAAATCAGGTCCAGAAGCGGATGAGCTGTGGCACGTTTAGGGACATTTCTGCACGCTTCCAGACACTGGCGACCGGCAGTAAATCCTCTGGACTTCAACTTTGGAGACACGCACTCTGCAAGTCTGCCATATTCACACTGGTATTGTGGGGTCCAGGGCTTTGACACGGTGAAGATAATGCTCGTGGTAGAGGTCCTAGTGCCTGTTTCTGTCTGTTCACAGTAAGTGATGATTCCGCGGCAGTCAGACTTGCCTCTACCGTAGTGACCATTTTGGAGATGCGAATTGGCTGCCGTGGGTGGGTTTCGGACTTTTGCTGCTCTAACGCCGTCATGCGACCCGGCGTCGCAGCTTTTGCCGCGTGTACTGCGATGATAAGCCAAGTGACAGCAGCAGGGCGCGTCGGCTATGTTGAACTATGGCGTGGAAAATGTTCACGGCGGGCACTATGTGTCGGGCGTAATGCCGGTGACAGAACCTAAGGTATGTCCCAATATAGACGAGAAAACACTGCGGTATGACTCGTCGTAGTAGAAGTGGCGCCAGGAGACTGCACATGGCTGCAGTAGCGTGCAATGGTGTCAGCGCAGCCGCATGAAAAGCTTATTGGCCCACTATCTCGAGATGCACCGCCAGTGCGCTGTCGCAGGCCCGATCCATATCACAGGGCGCGTTCGTCGGAGCGGCTGCATAATTGTTCGCCTGGCGAGCTGTGGTCGTGGCCGGTTCGACGTCGACGTCACTAAGAATCACGCATTGAAGGACTTCACAGGTCATCACAGGAAGTTGTTCACGGTATTTAGGCAAAGCCTCGGGTATATCTTGTTCATGTGGGCGGCGGAACGGGTCCACAAAACTCGACGTGGGCTCTTGTATGGTCTCCGGCTCAGCAAAGACCATCAGTGACAGCTGGCGGGCAATTTCTTCGTGGAAGAACGCCTTCACTTCTGCGAGGACCCCTGATTGGTCGGAAATGACAGTCAAACCGGCGATGTGTTTGTCGTGCGATGGATGGCGAAAGGTCAACGACTGCTGCTAGCGTAGCCCTGCTGAACTTTCGCAAATTTTGATAATTTCTGCCACTAAGCTGAGATTCTTGCGAAGCAGTATGTTCAAAGCAACTTCTTCAGTTCCGTACATAACATTCTTGATTCGGTGAAATTTAAACATAATCGCATTGACTATTTTTGTTTAAGTCCACAATATCTTCAATGTAGCTCATGAAGGACTTACCCGGCTCTGTTCTCCATGCTGGAAACGTTGCTCTGCACGCAGCTTCCGAATAGCAGGGCGCAGAAACACATCTAAGTAAGATCCACTGAACGCGGACCATGTCTGAAAGTACGTCTCGTGGTTGTTGTACGAAAGGCAGGCTAGCGCGTCGGTCAGTTTTGCTGCTCATTCTCTCTTATCGTGCGCACTCACTCATGCTCTCCTACGTCGTGAGTCAGACCGCGATGTCAGTGCATCCGTGCCTGTGAAGATAGCAGGGTCGCTATGGCGACGCCCTCCAGACCACACGGCCGATGGAGCGGACAGTTACTGGTAGGCGTATTCACGTATGGTTTCTGGTTTGGTGCGAGATCGACGTGTTGTGGTCGCCCAACACGGTCATATTAGACAAGAAAGCTTCCGCAGAGCGTAGACGCAAGCTCGCAAGCACGAAAAAAAAAGACAGCGTTAGCTTAGCACTAGCTTGATCGCAGGGGTTAAATGAATAGGTCTGCTGTACATGGAATATTCGTTACGGAAAGCGTGTTTTAATGCACCGGTATAGCGTTTGCGTGACCAAGTAGTGATTGGGGCGTTCCCCACTTGCGGATCAATGCTTTCAAGAACATTAAAAAAAACCGGAAATGCTTACCTGTTTCTCCGCATGCAGCAATATTCTAAATTTTGCAGAATATGAACCACTGAAAAAAAAAACGTGAACCACGCACCAATAGCGAAAATTGAGCGCTGAACCTTCGCTAAGCTATTCATGATACTTGGTCATTGATGTTGCCTGCAGGTAAGCGAATGTATTTTACACAATCATTTACTATGAACGAAGTGAATACTTCAAACCCAACACCTTATTCGGCTTGAATTGGACGTCGGAAGCCAGCGATACGTCTTGCGTAGAGTAGGTTAGCCACTTGTGCATGGTAACGTGAAACTTGAGAAATAGCGAGCGTGCACTAAATGCCATGCATCGTTCAGGGTTCTGCTCATTGGCATTTTAAACTCTCTATTGCACTAAATCTGCTATTCCGTTACGCGCGCTAAATGTCAGCTGTCGATTATTAATTGCTGCCTACAATGTGACTATTCCTTTCTAAAGCATGTTTCCGGAGGATCTGTTCTCGAAAGCGTGAGCACAATTATCCAGAAGTCGCGTATTCTTACCTGGTTTGTTACGTTCTTCATTGCCGTCTCTTTGCACTTGGTATACACACGGCAGCCAAACTGCACCACCTGAAATATAAACGTGAACAAAGCAAATACAGGAAGTACTTACTGATGATTATCTACAAGCAATGATGCAAGTTTGAGGGTTGATAAGGAAGATGCGATGTGAATCACTGTCACTTTTGCCTGTGCTGTTTACTTATCCATTGTTCATAGCATGCGTTCACAATCGTCGCGTGAGATCTATAAGACACTTGCATGTCGATTTAATTAGAAAAATGTGTTTTCGCTTGTGTATAAATAGAGTATTTCATCTAAACCGACACGCTGCATTGGTGCTCGACTGTTGATCCGACGGTCGCGGGATCTAATCCCGGCAGCGGCGGCCGCGTTTTCGATGGAGGCGAAATTGTTTGAGGCCTGTGTACTTAGATATACGTCCATGTTAAGGACCCCAGGTGATCGAAATTTCCGGAGCCCTGCACTACGGCGTCCTTCATACTAATATCGTGGTTTCGAGAGGCGAAACCCCAATAGGTAATTATGCACCCGCTGCATTGCGTATAAGTGTTCCACTGGAAGGACTGAGCTGTAGAACTGAGAGCAGCTTATCATGAGGATTACAGCATAGTTCTTTTTCTGATGACTGGTCCTCTTCGGCTTGAATCTCTCATCTTTTCATCCTCTTACTCGAAATCGAGGTTTTGACGGAAGTCCGTCTGATCGGGAAGTAACATGGGATAACAAAAAGGACACCGACCATAAAAAAGAGTACGAAAAAGACGTTTCGGCTCCCCTGATTAGAGCCTTGTGCAAGACTCCCGTCTGGGAAGCCAGAACGTCTTTTTTTGGTGCTATATCTTGTGGTACGTGTCCTTCTTCTAATTCTATCATCCTCTTACTCCTTGTGCATATTCTCGGTGTCGGCAGGTTTAACCTAGCAGATTGCTTTCAGCAGGGAAACCGAATTCGTCGCGCTCGGTGTAAATTTTTTGTCAGATCTTTCTATTAGGAGGACTACTGAGTTCGTGTGTTCAGATAGTCACCTTCTTTACCATGCTTCAGTAGCTTCTTTGCGATGTATCAGTATTTATTCAAGATTATCCTATACGTAAGCGATGCCTCCCCTAAAAGCTCGCTTTGTATTGCCTGATCTGCCGAAGTCAAAGCAGTGTGGGTCTTTCGTTTTCAAAAATTTCAATTATAATGGCAATAGTTAGTGGCTGCATAAGTGCCTAAAATTCATCGAACAAACGTGAGTAAAAATATATGATTGCTAAAATCATGAATGCGACGTGAAATGTGTGTGATGAGATTAATGACCAGCGCTCGCGATACTATAATATAGGACTGTGGGGTAGCACGAATGCCTCAGGAAATTTCTTGAGGCCAAGGACACGGAGGCAGGTGCTTTCTTATAGTGAAATTACTAGAGCAGCGGCCTCTCTCGAACGATCGCGCTACGGATCCTTAAGAAATAATAGAAGAGAGTCATACTTAAAGCAAAATTCGCGCTATGGGTGCGAAGCCTCTGGGAACTGCGGAGCAGGGCAGCCTTCTTTGTTTCTCTTCGCTTTTCCCTTCCTCTCCTCCTCTCTTTATTTGTGATTCCCTTATTCCAGATTCTCTCTCTTTATTTCTATTTATTTCTTCTTCTCTCCTAATCTATTTCTTGCCCTTTCTAATTTTCTTCCTATTTTTTTCCTTTTCATTCTCTATCTTTCTATTTCTCCCTTGCTTTCTTTCTTCTACATTTGTACGTGGTTTTGCCTGCGCTTCGCCGAGCGACGACAGCATACGACCACCCGGACGCCTAAAGTTCTCCTCACTTATTATCATCAAGGCGCTCGAAGAGCAAGAGGAAGAATACTTCTGCTTGGCGCGAGCGCGCGCTCACTTATCATAGGAACAAGACTTCTTCTAGAAGCCAGCTCGCGCTCAATATGCTACATATGACTATGCTACTCGTGGTTTCGACCGCATTACGCGAATGTACGACAGCATACGATGACAGCATATGACAGCCCGGGCCCCTAAGGTACTCCGCACTTAAAAACTGTCTATTATCGCAGAACTCTAGGGAGTGAGATTTTCTATTTGAATGGTACTAAAAATGAATTTTCCTACTTGCTTCTAGTTCCCTGGAATTCCAGCAAGAGGCGATATACGGAGAGTAGCTGGCCACACTTATAACAGCTTGGTGTGTCACCACCGAATAGATTGTACGCGTGTATACGGTGTGAGTGTCATATTCTAAGTCTGCAAAGCGTTACTTCGATATATAGCCAGTGGGGCCCTGGAAGAGGGGCACCACCCACCCTAATCATTCCAAGCCCTGGCATAAATAAATAAATGTTCTTCTTCTTCTTCTTCGGTATGGCGTGTCTTTCATGTAGGTGTCCAATTATCGAGGTATTGCCTAATTATGTGTAAGCCGTTATGTAGTTCTAGATCCCATGATATTTGCCAGTAGGCCCTGAGCTTTTTTCGTACAAAGAGCTTTGAGTCCATTGCTGGAACACACATGGATGAATCAGCAGCTTTTGCTTGGACAGATGGGGCTAGGCTATCAGCCAACACATATCCTTCAATTTCACTGTGGCCTGGCATCCACCATACAAAAATGTCCTGCTTGGACGTATATGTAGCACATAGACTTATGCAGAGTGCTTAAACTAAACGATTTCGGTCAACTGTATGTGTTTTCAAAGCATTTACTACACTTAGAGAGCCTGTGTAAATGAATTCCCTTGCTATATTTAGTTTTCGAAAGTGTTTAACGGCTGCCAAAATCACGTAGGCCTCAGCGGTAACATGCTTTTGTTAGGGTGCAGAGCCGTCATCCCAAAATTTTGGGCCGACCACTGTATAAGACATGCCCGAGTGAGACTTGGCTGCATCTGTATAAAATTTATAATAAGAGTACTTGTCTTTTAACTAGAGGAAGTACTTTCGGCGTCAAATGATACGCCAACAGCGGCAAGCATGTGCACTCTACCACTGCGAATGCTTGCCGCTGTGCGCGTTTCGCTTGACGCCAATAGTAGAGACGCATATGGGCAGCAGGCGTGTGCTTCGTAACTTGCACAAAAGATACATCGCAGTCTATAAGCTGCCACAGCCACGGCTGGAGATGCACAGCGCAAACCACGGAACGGCGTTCCTGAAATGGCAGATTTATACCCTGACTAGGCCCCTCACAGGAAGTTAATTCGACTGTCTCACCGAAAGCCGGTTGCGAAAGAGGGCGGAACAGGGTAAATCATTGACAGTAGTGTGATGACTGGGCGTTGTTTGCGTTCACTTTAAGAAAATAAGCAAGAATTTGACCGGGCTAGTTGGTACAGATCCATCTTCGTAGGAAGCGCGAAACTACTATCAGTGATAGAAAGGAAGAAAGACACACACAAGCGCTTAACTGCCACTAAGCTTTTTTTTTTGTAAAAGCGAGCATATAAAAGGGTAAATTAATGAAGACAAAACAAACAATGAAGCCCACGTGTCAGTTATCACTCATGCATTATTGCCTAACACACCATCTAAAACCGTGGGCTTCTAGTTTTATTTGTCTTCATTCTTTCACCATTTTATATGTTCGCTTAATTAAAGCACATTGATAAAACAAAAATCAACTGCATATAAATATTTAAATCAAGGAATGCCTGTTAAGGTGGTTTTTTCTTCAATGTTGGTCCAGCCGCATACACAAATAAATAAAGAATCTAGGCCCGTTTCCGCAAGGTACATCAACAGTACTCTATGGTAGGGCCCACAAACCCACAAATTACAGCCCGGTATTCTCGTGCGGTGAAGGCCTACTGTTTACAGGTGGCGCCAACATATCTGGTACACGCTAGGGCATGTATGAACATGCCCTGGGAGGAGGTCCCAATTGCAACCGCGGACGCCTCAGTTGTACAACATGGGCAAGTATTCCGAAATGGTCTATGGAGATGTGGCCAGGCATATGTGACGGACGGAGTAAGGGCCTCGAAGTCTCCTCCACGCCACGTCCTTCAGGAGGGTAAGCCCGCCTGGGATGTTTGAGGCAGACGTTCTCCTTGCAATGAATTAAATTACCCTGGCGGTCACGTAGGAAACGTGCTTGAAGAGTGGGTCTCAGCTCACCGTGGGTGGCGTTGTCAGTTTGTAAATGAGCAGAAATATCAAAACTTTATTTACGTAGAGCCACGCTTGCCACTGACTTTAGAGTAAATGTCGCCAAACGACGAGCAAAATGTCGCCAAAAGTCGCCATTTTTTTACAAATTTCGCCAAAAAGGTCGCCATTCTAGATATGTGCGTCATACCTAGTAATAAAAATTTCCTCTCACGTATAGCCCCGTAGAGTACAGTGCCACCCAAGACCCTTAAATTATATTGACGTTTCTCAATGGCAATCGTATCGCCCGCTTCACGATGGGAGTGCATGGTGCTGCTTCTCCGACTAGCCACAAGATGTGCGTGGTGGTGGTAGGGCGAATGAATCAAACGCTCATGATATCCTTCCATCCCTGTCCGCTCGTTTCAAAGGTAAAAGTGTGGTAAACCCTGGGCGAAAACCATGAAAGCGTTATTTGTAGAACTTTACGTCCCCTATATAAATTAAAAGGATTAAAGGTTTATTGAAGGTAACACGACAAATTTCTTGCAGGAACCGATCATTAGTGAGCCTTACACCTTTTCAGTGTGAACTTATATGATACAGGACGCTACAGACCCTTTCTTATAGTCCTTTATATCTACACGCGTCAATCCGATGTCTTATTAATGAACAGGTAGGCAATGTAAATTGTTATATAGCAATTGTTTTCATTGCAGACGCTCACCGAGAACAGTGGAATATGCCTCAATCAATATTTTTTATTGCACAAATAGCCGCGTATCCGCCTCCCTTCGCTATTCCGAAACAGTCTTTACCAGATGAATTGGGAGTACTGCAACAGTGAATAAGTCGCCAAGCTGTTCAGAGCAGTTGGAGCTTTGGCGGAACAAATGGTCGGAACACGCGGCCAAACCGTCGTCTAGCCCATTCAGAAGCGAAACTTTTGAGAAGCTTAAAGCGCCGAAAGCTATTAACTTATAGTCACACACTGCCCCTCGCGGTTTACATTTTGCTAGAATGTCTCTGGGGGACGTTCCCGTACCTCCTGCCTCTAGATGAATTGACGAGATACACACGAGTTACAGGACGAACATACGGAATGACGCATTATGTGCGCATTCTACTCTTGGGTCTAATACCAAGAAAAATACAGAGAATGTTGCCGCTGATTCGTTGGGAAGACACTGAGCTTAGGATGTATAACTCAGTGAAGACCTAAGCCGAAAATCGCCAAAAATTCGCCATCGCCAGTCATAATTTTAGGCCGCCACGGGCCCCTCAAATTCGCCAATTTGGCGAAAAGTAGCCAGCATTGGCAACCCTGCGTAGAGCTGTCATTTCACTGGGAAGGTCATTGGACAAGCGGATAACACGTGGAAATGTAGATGAGTTTCTGGGCCCTGCTCGCAGGGCCCAGAAAGTGCAGACTTACACTGGCAATACTGTGATGTAGCGGGTGTATTGCAGTCCTATACATACCTTGTGCAGCTTGGTCGGATGAATAGCTTTTGCAGCAGCTAGGATCTCTTTCTTGCACGTTCGCACGAAGTCTCCGAAAAACGCCTTTGCTCGAAAAAGACGAGGTCCGATGGCTAGAGTACCGGCATGAATGCATCAGTGAAACCAGACTTTTATCTAAACAAATATTCGCTTTATCAACGAAGTATTCCCTCTGCTTTAGCTGCGAAAGTTTCCCGTTTGCAACATGACTTCGCTGCAGCACATCCGTGCTAAATTACGAATTAGCATCAACAAAATGGGTAACAAAACAAAGGACACATCATAGCTTGTGGCATTCCCCTTCTTTTATCCCTGTTCCTAACGCTCATATTTGTCCTCCTCTCCCTAACTTCTCTTTCCCGCACGCTTGCGATGCCATAATATACATGGCTATGTAAGGCTTTGCCCTCTCTCCTGCTCCTTTCGCTCCTCATCAGCATCAAATCACTCATCATCACTTCCCTTTCCCACCCCTTACTACACTATACATTACCAGGATATGCTTCACCCTCTCCCCTCATATTTTTCTCGTTCTCGACCTCACATTACTCATCTTTACCGTCACTTGCCTTTCCCTCAGTTTACTATCCTACAATGACATCCTATGCTTTACGTTCTTCCCGTCCTTTCCCCTCTTGCTCACCTTCCGTTTCCAAACACCTGCTACACTATACTCCACATGGCTTTTCTATGCTTCACGCCCTTTTCCTCCTCCTTTACCTTATTCTGGCCCAAAGTTCCCTTTCCCACCAGCAACGCATTCATATGGTTCCCACAAAAGCTTGTACTTTGTAATGGGGCTTTCCCAATTCATGTGGCATATACCCGCCAACTGGTTTTTCTTGTCCACGGATTACATCTTACGGCTTGCTTTAACACTTCCGCTGCTAAAATTGCAAAATCTTGCGTACCAAACGAGACGTCATCTCGAACAAGCACAACAATGGAACACAGAAATGGTTTGCGTTCATTAGTGGATTACCGCTGTTTTCGTAAGCAATATAAAAACACTATGCGTATCTCAAAAAAGGACCAAATAAAAGCATATACATAAATTTCCCAGATGAACAGTTTCTTTATGTGATAGCTGAAATTCATAATAATAAATAGTAATATCTAGGATGCATTGCCCAAAACCACAATATGATTATGAGAGACGCCGTAGTGGAGTGCTCCGGGAATTTCGACCACATGGGGTTCTTTAACGTGCACCTTAATCTAAGTACACGGGCCTCAAACATTTTCGCCTCCATCGAAAAATGCAGCCGCCGCCGCCGGGATTCGATCCCGCGACCTTCGGGTCAGCAGTTGAGCGCCATAACCACTAGACCACCGTGGCGGGGCTTAGCTGAAATTCATATAACTGCTCGTTAACATAGAATTTAATTTCCAGAGAGAGAGAGAGAATAAGAATAAAAGAAAGGCGGGGAGGTTAACCAGGGCTGAGCCCGGTAGGCTACCCTGCACTGGGGGAGGGGGAAGGAAAGTTAGAGAGGAGGAGAGAAAAGTCACTCTTTAATTTCCAGAAACCTGCTTGCTCAAGCATGGATTGCTCGCAGTTTAATATATGCTAACTGTACACAGGACAAAATTTTGTTAGTTCCGCACAAGATGAGGTCTCTCCAACTTCAGGGTAATTTCCGTAAAATGATATGAAACTAATACTTACGCGGCATTTTAGAGCTGCATGATGAACACGGTTTTGCCAAATGTACCACCACCACGAACAAGATGATGGTAAGCGCGAGTTTTGCAAACATTCTTGATAATCACGGAAGAGATATTTCGCGGACAGTGTGGGCGAATGGCATTAATTGTGTCGACGATGGCAGGAATAGATTGCTGAAATAATAAAAAAAAACGAGGCTATAGACCACTTCATGGCTCAACGTCCAGCGCCGCTAAATGTGGCGTTTTTTTTTAATCCACACCTGTCAGGAAATGTCTGTAAAAGCAGAAGTGGTAATAGATGTAGTTGTACTTTGATAAATATCATAATGTCGCCATTATACCCTTTCCGCTATTCTCTGCTATGGCTATGCACCCGACATTTTCGAAGCAGCTTTCTCGACCACACAGTCCGGAGAGCATCTGTCAAATAAAGACAAGCACGACATCCAGTAGGCGTACTGCTGTTGTACTGAGATATATACCGAGCAGATATAATTGCCAATGTTTTATGCGCGAGAGTCACGATAAAACTTTAAGACGTAGCGTAGGGGATAATACAATGGGACCCAATACGGATCCTTGTGGTGCACCACATGTGACAGTTCTTGATTCGGATAGGCGACCATCAATTAGAACTTTTTGCTTTCGCGATGTGAGATAACTGGAAAAGAAGTCATGTGCACCATCAGTAATACCATAGCACTTTAGTTTTTCCATTAGTGCCAAGTGACAATTGGCATCAAATGCCTTTTTTATGTCGATAATTACTTCAATAACAATATTTTGTTGGTTGAGGGCAGAATTGATCATTTGAGATGAGGTAAGAACAGCTGTTGATGTGGATTTCCCTGGAACGAAGCCATGCTGCTCCGGGCAAATTATTTTATTGCTGCTAAAGAAGTCCTTCAGATGTTGGGCGATTAACTTTTCAAATATACTGTTTACGGTGGTCCATACGGATATTGGTCTGAAGCTGCCGCGGATATTGTGGTTCGCGATTTTGTATAATGGTACAAGTTCGGCCAGTTTTAATCCATCTCGATAACAAATGGCATTCAACAAATCGTTAAATAAGTGACATAGTGGAGTACCCAAATATCTGAATTGTCTTTCAGCACCCTAGATCGTATACCATCAATCCTTGTGGCTTTGTTCACCTGTAGACACTTTATAGCAGACATCACCTCATGTTTTGTTATGACCTGAAAGCTAAATTTGTTTTCATTTCTTTGAAAGTAGGTGGTGGGTCGTGTAGCACTAAATTGCATCAAAACATTTTCGCCAACCGTGGCAAAGTAATCATTGAAATCATTTGTAAGGTTAGTTGTACCGTTGTCAGGAAGAACTTTCTTTTTCTTATCGAGCCCTGCCACTTTGATTGTTTGCCATGTTTGTTTTGTATCTCAACGGTTAACGAGACATGTATAGTATCTCTTTTTAGATTTACGCATTAGCCCAACTGACTGATTCTTCAAATCTTTAAATTGAAGCTTGTAAATTTCATTTGTTTTGTTTGATTTTAGCTTATTGTAATACAGGTCTTTTTTCTTCAGTAGCCATAGAATATGTTGTGTTATCCAAGGACATATGGCGTGGTCATATTTATGTCGCGTGCACGTATACGATGACTGCCTTATTGCATTCGTGATACTGGAAATAATGTTATCACATTCTACTTACACATCGTCGTTATACAGTGTTTCGAACACAGTGTGTTGCAAGAGGCTGGTTACTTCAGAATAATTAACTGATAATTAACCTATAAGTAACTTATATATAACTCATATGAACTTATAAATAACCTATAATAATTAACTTACTCCCTAATAAATTATGGTCTGACGAACCTTCAGCACTCACGTTAGAGCACATAGGCCAGCATTATCAAAACGAAGTGTACTTTATGGTGAGATTATGTGAATATCAGACGTAACTTTCGTTAGCGTATTCATCCGGGGTCGAGCAACGCTGTAATTAATCGGCTGAATCACAGTAATAAAGATGTAATGTTTTTAGACTACTATAAAAGCGGAGTCAACACATGAACCACAGACGTTAACCTGACATGACGCATCTGTCGTGGGATTACGTACGTAGTGTTTATTGCCTTCATATGAAATTAGATAGCAAGCCCCACAGCCACAATTGACGTGGCACCGACGTTACGTCTGCATAAGGTGTTCTTCCAAACCGATTTCTGCCGCGTATTAGGGATGGTCGATTAAAATTTTTAATCGATTATTCGTTCATCGTTAATCGGTTTAGCCTTTAATCGATTAATTGCTTTCAGTGGAATGTTTTAATCGATTAATCGATTAATCGACATTTTTTATGGGTGCTTCGAAACCGATACCTCTTTGTTTGAGAGGCATCGTTCGAGTTTCATATGGACCCACATCTTTTTAACAGACTTGCTGACGATCGAAAATTCCCACTTTTGAAATTGTCGACGACGGGCCCCTTGTGTCCAGTGTGCGAAAATGCCCACTTTCGCACATTGGACACAAGGGGCCCGTCGTCGGGAGATGGTTGTTGGCTAAATAGCGAGATACTGATAACTGAAGAGGCGGATTGGTGTCGTCAGGATAGGGTTCTTCAACACTGTCACCGTCATCATTACCACCTTTCTTTGGGAGATGGCTCTTTGGCACGTGAATAGAGTGGGCGTGCAGCAGGTGATATCATAGTCTCCGTCGCTGGCTTCGAGAAGTGCTTGCCACATTTATTACACCTTGCAGTCTTCGTTTTCTCATCTTCAGCGAACAACGACCACACTGCGCTCCTCTTCCCATTTCCCGGCATTATGACATCCCAAAGGTAGCGGTATAACCGGTATAACCACCAATGTGTAATAATTACACAACATAACACGCAAGCAACGCAAGCCCCACGTATACTCAGTAGTGATACAGAACTATCGATTGTACTATCGATACTATCGATAGCTGAGTCACTATCGAACTATCGATGGTAAAAATTACTATCGATAGTGCTATCGATAGTGACAAATTTGATGGCACTATCGATAGTGTAAAATCAACAGCGCGAACTAATTGCAGAATAAACTTGGTTCCCCGCGCCCGTGGTACATAGTGGAGCCGGAGGAGCAGGCTGAAGGGCAAGAAAGTTGACATGCGTGTGTTCATCAGAGTGCTTTGCTGACACATGATCGTAAAGTCAAACAATTCAGCTGTAGCGGAAAGGAAGCCGTTACATATGTGGTGGAACATCGCGGCATGAAATTCTATTATATTTTATGATTTCAAAATAAAAAACTATATCAAGAACTAAGTTTGTTAATTGTAAGTTGTAACTGGTTGCTTTTGAATATGAATTTATTGATGGATATATTCCACCGTTTTCACTGCAGAAATAATTTATTTTTCTCGCCGAAAATTGCTCATAAACTAGGCGAAGCTGATAGTAGCTATCCCCAAGTTTTGGCAATATGGCCGGCTAGCAACAGCATCATTATACACTACTATCCATGGTATTGTCACTTGGTTGTGACGGTGAATAATGCTGCAGCAAGACTGGGAAACACTCAGCTCTTTCTTTGGGCGAACTCGTGCCCAGAAGATCAAAACTCAATATACTAGCGATACACTCTGCATACTGTAAGCGGGGAGAACAGTCGTTGGCCGTCAAGTAATCTGATCATCGGCGGAACGCGTCGTCTTTTATACATCAGTCATCATCCCTTCCAGCGTTATGGCTGGTGCTCGCGTAAGCTCTCGAATAAACTTGACTATTCGTGTTCGGCGCGTAATCTTAACAGAATGATGTCAAACAATCGTGAAGCTTCTCAAACATTACGGCGCGGTCAAACGTTGCAACAGTCTTTGTGGGTGAAACCCGAATACGTCAAAACAAAGCAATAAACACGCGTGGCAGAAATAGCACTAGTAATATTAACGATGGTAAAAAAAACTACCGATTGCACAATCGATAGTTTGTCGATAGTAGTACTATCGATAGTTTGTTTACACTATCGATAGTTTAAAGAAAACTATCGATGCTATCGATAGTCAATTTACCGATAGTTCTGCATCACTAATACTCAGTCGACGCTCAACCAGCTTAAGGGAGAGGGGGTGAAGGCAGTAGAAGCAGTAGTCTGTGAGGCGCAGAGAAGCGGGCAAGTTCATTTCTGCCTCGATGGGGTGGAGCCGCCTCCTTGCCCGGGCTTGAAGCAGTGGGGAGTGCTTGGAGTTGGATGTTTAGGGCGAGTTCATATCTTTCTCTATGGGGTATGGCCGCCGCCAGCTCCGGGTTCGTTAAGCTAGCGCAGAAATATGCACTGTAGTGAAAGCAGTGAAATAGAGGCGATGTGCACGGCATCTGCGTCCGCGCCTTGAAGCTCACGCTCCGGCCAAGGGGCGAGGTTGGAAGCGGGAGTGGGGGGTGCCGTAATCGATTAATCGAAAGACGGAAATCGATGACGATTAATCGATTAATTGCGGACCTTTAATCGATTAATCGATTAATCGTTCAACGATTTTACCATCCCTACCGCGTATAATGCTTGGTTCGATTCCTGCTGGGATCCTAATTTTTATTATTTGCATTGGCTTGATCAACGCTGCCGATGTCGGTTTTTCTTAACGCTCTCAAACCTAAATTAGCAATTGCTGTTCTCGCCGCTCCTGGGTAGATATAAACTGTCAATTACCTGTGGCCCATACCCATAAACCGCGACCCGTAGTATACAGGTATGTGCCACACGTGTTTGGACGAAAGGGTTTGATGACGTACGGGACAGGATTGTCACGTTATTGACGTCATGACCAGACGGTCGTATTCGTCAAGCCCTCTTACCCTCTCATGCAAATTTCGGTCTACACCATGTTAGCAAGGCGATCACAACAGCATCGAAACGTAGGCGGCTAGATAGGTAGAAAGATACGTAGATGGATACGTAGATAGAAACGCTCAAAGTACCTTAGGTTCGCAAAGAAATGTTTCGAATTTTATACGCTATGATGCCTGAACGTGTGCCTTTTATACCACGAATTGAAAAAAGGAGTACCCAATGCATTGTAAAGTGCACCGTTAAACTGTCGCAAAATAATGTGGGCATGATTTCAAGTGTTTCAAGTTGCACACAGCCATCTCGTCACTCGTAGGATGTGGCATGTTCCATTGTAATGTTTTTTTTTCAATAATAGGGGATATAAAGAACAGAGACCGACGGCATGGCTGCCTTCTTCTTTTCCTTTAATTCCACACTACATCCTAATGATGATTGTAGCCACGCAGAGCGTGACCGTCATTGTCTTCCATTTTCAACATCTTCCCGCCCGCGACAAAGAAGCGAAAAGGAAAGGACGGCACAGAAGCGAAAATGAAAGAATGGCGCAATACAACAAAACACTGCCGAGCCACCGCACTGGCTGGACGATAGTTCGAAGTCACGTCACTTGTAACATATGTATCGCCATATTTTCGTTCGCTGACTGCAGATAGGTCGATGCGCGATTCACTCAACGTGCATAGCGCACTAACCACCACTTCGCGTTCGCAGATTTTTCTCGCACGCACTTTACGATCCTTTAGTTCGGTGAAGTCAATGAAACGCAGTTCGCAAAGTCGTAGTCCAGTCCGTGGTCGCGCAGTTAATCAGAGCTATCTGGATGTTAGCAAGCACCTTTTCTCTTCCATCGATGTTTGAAGTGTTTGGAGTGATCTCGAATTACAGTCGCTCTTCCTGCATGAAGTCGCTGATTGCATGTGGTTATGTCAGTCGGTGCCTCCCGCGTTCTTAGTATGAAGTGGCGTCTCTGGAAGCCTTTGCGTGCTCTTACTCTGTTTGGTTTCAGGCATTCTTTGGCGCTCACGTGTGAAGACCGTCTTTTCTTTCTCCTCCTTAGTTCTTTTCGTTTCGATGCCGTTATTCTGTCGCTCCGAGCTGCCAGGTAGTCTCGCTTGGTTCTTGTCTCCTGTACGCCTTGAACACGATGGTTGCCTCCCTTCAGCCGCATACCACTGAAGTGCACACTCTCCTTCAGGCTTGCCGTCTTCATCGCCAAGATCGTGATTCGTTTGGCTTGTATCGATTTCCATGTGTCATCTCTAAAAGTATTTACGTTTTTGCTTGCTCGCGAACTTCGATGTTTCCTTCGCTTGGTCCTTCGGACTTCGTGACACACGTTTGACGCTTTTCTCGCAGTGGAGTCGAATCTGTCGCAACTGGAAATGTCTTCAGAACTCCCACAACCGACAGACAACAGTGCGCCAGATCCCACAACTGTGCTTCCGGCAGAATTTCTGGGAATTGTTTCAATCGTTTTGTGCTCAGACGCAGCTGGTGTCATTGCTTCATCATTGGAAACCGTCACTATTACAGTTTCGTAGCTTAGGCCATTTTGGGCATTGGTGGCAGAATTTCTTGAACCGACAGTCTTTTCTCCAGTGTCGTCGACGGTTATTGTCTCGCCCTGCGAGTAAGTCAAGCTCGGCTTAGACCTTGTCACTGAACTTTGTGTTAATTGTGCGAGTTTGCACAACGGTCTATCCTCAAATTCCGCTAATAGCAGTTGAAGGTCTGATGCCAGCCTTAAGATGTCGCAGTCAAAATTTTCACAACTTTCGACGTCGCTTTCTAGGTCTTCAAGAGGTATAGTGTCATGAATCTGGCGGTCTATTTTCTTCAAGTCCTGTCTTATTAATTCGAGGTTTAAGTGCAATTCCTTGAGCTCACAAATTCTCGGTGATCTAGAAGAAAGTACTACGTCACTCTTTTTCATTACTTCTTCAATGGCTGTTCGCAATGATTTACGAATATCTTGGAGTCGCGTCATCTTCTTGTCAATCGTGTCTGTCTCGTTTGCCCTCGTGATTCCACAGTCGTTACGTGTTAATAAAAACGATGTTGGCGTGGCGCTATCTGATCCAGGGTTAGGGCCTTCACAGTTACTCTCGTTCAAAGGCTTCGGCATTCCGACTTCGGGACCCTTGAATTGAGTATCGCCACGCAAACACCGCAGGTCGAGTAGTGAACAGTCGCTAGCTTCGAGGGCTAGGCTTGCAGGACGGGCGTCATCGTAGCAACAGTTCATCGTCCTGGCCTCGCTACCCTCGAAGTTGTCACCGAAGGGAATATCTAGTAGATGGGCAGACATACCGTTGGCTGCTCCGAGGGCTGGGCTGACAGGATGCGATTCTCCTTTCTTTGTTGTCATCCTAGCCTTGCGAACCTCGGGCCGTCGTCCTGAAGGGCAAGGGCAGACCAGAGCCGAAGTCATCGTAAGGGGCTCCCGCCTCGCGAACCTCCAGGCGACGGACGCTGCCTCATCAATCCATGAGTCGCCGTCTTGGTCTCAGTTCAATACATCCTAATGATGATTGTAGCCACGCAGAGCGTGACCGTCATTGTCTTCCATTTTCAACAGGGGATTTGCTACACATTACCTCACGCAGCTTTCTTTGTTACTGCACTCATTAACGGAATTCCGATTGTGCACGTATGAGTTGCAATACAGTTCAGGCTCATTACAAGGAAGTCATGTGCAGGCGGCCATTACATGGTAGTATTGAGGCAGAGGAAAGTTGTGATACAATTCATAAAACAACTTAGCCTTACGTTCATCTACACTCGTGTCCATCCCCGTTAACTGCAGCCTATAGCTATGAATTTTCACAGTGGTCGTCAGCCACTCAAGAAAATAATGTCTCAACGGTCCTGTGCTTGACCTAAAAGATGATTAGCAGCTTCCGGATGTCACAGTCGGTACATCAACATGAGCATGAAAGGTATTTTACAAGATGGAACATGTAAATGTTAGAAGAAAAAAACGTACGCGATCACAATCACTTTGCTGGTCAACAGATTAGCTACTTAGGGTGCACTATATTTTAACACGGCGTTCCTTTTACATATAAAGTAATAGCCGTAGATATATATTTACTTAAGGCCTGCACATGCCTTCTAGATATCAGAGGTCACAATGCATTTCAGAAAGCGTTGACCAAGTGACTTTTCTGCAAAAAGAGAAAACTGTTATTAGAACTACTCTTGCAACTTATATGCTTCTTGCTCTTCGTGACAAGAGATAACTTTTCATGGGCAGCGATTCCTGCTCTGGGTCAAAGGATGATACTTCGAGGCTTCGGAAAAAATTACTGACCAGTTTTATTTTACTGGAAGCAATGCTGGGAAACGGCAGTGGGAACGGTTGCGCGAGCAGGGATTCGTGAAATCGTTATCACGCTTGCTTATGTCTTAGGCAGGTCGCTAGAAGCAGTCGCATTTGGAACTCCACACATGGGGAGAGCCGCGATGTGGGGTGCCTTGAGGGCATATCACCTTTAGAGTGTTTTCATGCCACCAATGGAAATGTAGATAAAATAAGGTGAACACCCGATGTGTGCCGTTCTGTGTCTTTTGTTCAGTTTTCTGCTAGCGAAGGACAAACCCAGTCAAGCCTGTTCGTAGGAAGCACCTAACGTAGTGCTTAATTGAGTCGTGAAACGAACGCTTACTTACCAGATCTCTAGCTTCAATAATTCGAGAAGGTCATCTTCTCCCAGCTACATGTGCCGCTCTTTGAATCATTACTTTGAATGTGGCGCTTGAGATTTTTGCTTTTTATGTACAGGATATAAAACAGACTGCCGGACATATTTCATTCGAAACCTTCCACTTGTAGGGGGAAAATCTGGTAGATTCTAAGCTGAACAAATATTAGCAGTAATTCTTCACGCACTGCGCCTCTCAGAAAAAAGAAAAATGCGGATGAAAGACTGTCTATACGAGTGCTGACAATGTAGCTGGTAGCGTGCGATTCCACTTATAGACGTGCAGCTGGTGCCTCGCTTCTCCGCAGAATGACGAATAATGCCTTAGTAGGTGCTTCCCAACCTCACAAAAATTATGATTTATGGCCTAGTGGGTGCCTTTCTAGTATACTTGTATTGTAGCCTCAAGAGAGCTTACAACGGGCTCTAGAAACGCCGCTTTTCCAGCTTTCGCTGTCACTGTGCTGCGGTGACAGCGAAGCACAGTGACAGGCCTGGCGTTTTTTTTATGAAAAATCCGGCATAAGTTAGCTTAGAAAAAGCGTTTCATAGACACATGTTGGGCCACCAACGTAGAAGAAAAGCCCACAGGCGTAAAAGAAAAAAAATATAAGGAGAAATAGCTTTACCACTTTGAAGCACAAAAAGCGTCCGTGTTAAATATTCCATTTTATGGAAGAATTGTGAGAAAGGTTACAAAAATGTATTGAAGACGAAAGAAATTGCTGCTTGCAATAAATTTTCCACGAGATGGTCAGTGCTGCTGGCCACCGTGCTGGAAAGGTCTCATATATTTCACGTGGGGTCCTTCGAATGTAGCGGCATATTTGCACTTTCCCCTTTAAAAATTGTTTTGTGCTATTCAGAAAAAAATGTGTTTGTTTTTCTTTCCCGAAGGCACCGCGGCACATTGACGTTTGGCACAGCCAACTTGTTCTCTATGGCTGTGCCTTTGGCGCTGCATTTCCCGCATCCTCGTTTCGCTCTTAGCACCTTGATGGCCGATGGAATATACTGCTTGTTTGTATGTTTTTTCGGCGCGTACACTTAAGTATAAAACATTATCTTGTAAACCCACTCTAGCATTCATCAAAGCCTAAAAGTGCCAAATGGTGTAGTAATTGTTTCCTTGAAGAATATCAAGTGGCGGGGCGCAGACATAAAAATATGAGTAGCAGAGACATCTGATGCTTTATACTGCAGATGGAAACCGTTTGAAATGTGACGATAAAAGTCACATCAGTTACGCTGTCCCATGCGTCCCTGAATTGTTAAGTGACATGTGGAATCGCGGATACGTCATCGAACATGAGGTCGTGGATATCGTCTTCCTGGCGATATTTCCTATCGCTTCAACTGTGTCAGTTGAACTATCTTCATATCGAACAAAAAGAGGCGTTTTTGGCATAGAATGTAACTTTATGGCGACTTTCGCCCATATGGCCTAGGGCCCCACTTCGAACACCTTTCATGCGTGGTGGTTAGTATTGGCCTCGAGGGCCACCACAGGAGAGACCGGCGCTGCTATCGCTGTGACGTGGAAAGCGCCATCACGTGACTCCTCTTTGCCGCCGAAAGCCTTGCCAACGCTGCTCGCTGCATCTCATGCCCGAGGTTGAAGCTTTGTTTTTTCTTCAGCATGGTCTATTGCTCTGTGCCGCAGTGCCGAACGTATTCGACCGAGCCCGGTGTGAGTTTCCACACATACCCCAAAACCAAGAAGCAGCGAGATGCGTGGTTGATAAAGCTTCGAATGGGGAAGCAACCCAGCATCCATTATCGCGTGTGTAGCAAGCACTTTCGCGAAGAAGACTTTGTGTGCTACGTTGGAGCTAAAATGTTCGGTAAGTACTACGTGAGACTTTCCCTGACTGTACACACAGGAATTTACGACGTTTATTCACGCCAGGCTGGAAAAGACGGTGCCTGGTTCCCGAAGCAGTGCCGTCGCAAAACCTTCCTGTCCGGCCCTTGGACCGCCCTTGGTGTAACTTCATTACGTAGGCCGCGGCGGCTGCATTTTCGATGGAGGCGAGAATGTTTGAGGCCCGTGTACTTAGATTTAGGTGCACGGTGAAGAACCCCAGGTTGTTGAAATTTCCGGAGCCCTCCACTGCGGCGTCCCTCATAGTCATATCGTGGTTTTGGGACGTTAAACCCCAGATATTAGTATTATTTTCATTACGTAGTTTTTTGTTCTTGCCAATAGCGCACATGCAGCATCTCGCGCAAAGGATACCTTGTAAAGCAATTCCGTCGTAAGCAAAAGCGGTTGGTGCGTTTGCGTGTTCTCTTGTGTGTGGTTGTTGTGCTCAGTTTTTATTTGTGAAGCGCTGCCTTGTGGTTATGTTTCGCCAGCTGCAAGTGATAGTCTAGTGAGCGTGGCTGCGTAGAATAAAATTCCGCTATGACGAATTTGTTTTGTGCAGCGCTGGACTTAGGTAGTGTCAACAATCCGGGGAACTCGGGAAGAGCTGCGCTTTTATGTGCCATGTTTGGTGTAGCTTATAAGCAAGTATTTGCGGTGTCCCACATGCAAAGTCAACCGTTTATGAATCCAAAGAGAGGCTTTTGGGGGTAGTTGGGGAGTGTGGAATGAATTGATAAACAAGAAAAGCAGTGCAATGGGAAGTTTAGCATAGTGCTACGCATGCACAATCAAAGCAAATCACTGCAATTTGCTAGAATGCATGCAGCTCGCTCTAATGCACTGTTAGTGTGTACACCATAATGAAAGCGGAAAAAAATTCATCGCATAGATGCTGCGGTTCTTACGTCTGCAGATCTGCCATTGGCCGAGGTGTTTGCCAAGGACAAAGAAGAAGCAGTGGACAGTGAACCTCAGCCCTCCACCAGTACAGCGGATTTCGTAGACGAACAAGTGACTGCTGCTGCAGATATTGGTAAGCATACTGGTAACATTGTTTCACATGCAATAATATTTATGCTTTCAAGGGTCACTCAAATTTATTTTTCATGCTTCAGATGATCCCGTCAACATTGAAGTGACGGCGGACATCGGTATTCAAGTTGACACAGCCAATGCGAGAAGACACCAGCCACTAAGTATATCAAATATTCGGGACACGAAAGCCCTCACTGAGCTGACCGGTGTTCCATGTCTAGAACTTTTCTTTAATTTATGCGATAGCTATACTGACAGCCGCATACTGATGCAGTCTAAGAGCTTCTGCATATCTAATGAAGATGTAGTGCTTCTGAGTTTGATTAAGTTGCGCCACAGCCTGCCATTTTCTTTTCTGGGTATCCTTTTTGGTATTCACCGCACCACAGCGTCGAATATTTTTAAGTCGACTGTCACCATCCTTGGTGAAATCTTGAGTGAGGCAGTATACTGGCCAACCAAGGAAGCGGTAGTTGACAATTTGACTGTGCACCAAGGACTATCCTAATGTGAGAGCTGTTCTAGACTGCACAGAGATTCCAATTCAACGACCAAAGGACCTGGAGTCCCAGTTATTGACGTACAGCTGGTACAAAGGTGCATACACTGCTAAGATATTGGTGTCTGAAGCCCCGGGTGGGCACATAAGCTATGTGAGTCAGGCTTACGGGGGAGGGCTTCAGACACCCACATAACTAAGGAAAGTAAGATACTGGAGAAGTTCCTTCCTTCCATTGATAGCGTCATGGTCGACAGTGTTCCTTATTGATCAACTTTGCCTTGAGCATCATGTGGCAATGGTGCGTCTGCCATTTTAACGAAAGCAGAAATAACTTTCAAAGAAAGATGCTGAAAACAATCAGAGTATTGCGGCTGCTTCTGTACATGTTGAGCGGGCTATCCAGCGCATGAAGGTATTCACGATTCTCTCAGGGAACTTTGGAATTGAGCTCTTTCCTTACATTGACGACATTGTAAACATTGTAGCTGGCATTGTCAACCTCTCCAAGCCCATCTTCAGTCAGGATAAATATTTACCTCGTTAACCTTGTTTCAACATTTAATAATAATAATAATAATATCTGGGGTTTAACGTCCCAAAACGTTTCAACTTTTAAGTATGGATCAATGAAAATTGTTGGACAGTGGTGTGCGGTCGGTTTGCTAACGTGCATTTGTTTGCGTGCTGTATGTCATCAGGGACACACTTTTTTTTGCTAGATAACTGCTTGTATTTTATCTATTATGAGATCGTCTATTACATTTTGTCGACACATAGAGCTCCTTCTCACATGCCTCTGTGAATTCTACATAATTAGTGCATAATAATTTTATGTAAAGTATATATTCATGAAGTGTTTGTTTAATGATCTACATCCATTGCTTTACTTACATTGAGAATCATGTACATGCATGCTGAACTCGCAGTGGAGTAAGAACCTCAGTCAGGCCACACAGCCTTTAGCTCTTGCTCCTCCTTATGGATGAGAAACAAATAAACTTCAAACAACCAATGCCAATCTGACATAGTATTCGCATGAATTGAAGTCATGGTGAGGCAGTGATCGGCTCTCATGCAAGCTCAGTGATACAGTGATGAAAGGGAAGTCACTCGTATGGCTGAAAAAAACAAACTTGCGGGATAGTCACCAGACTGAACACAGATGTCTATATACTCTGGGTGTGTTGTGATAACTAAGAACGTTTCATGGACATGTGCTATTTTTACTGCTTTATTTTGTCCTAGTGACGATAGCCGTGGAAAGACGAAAGTTGGTTGCATGCTGAATGTCTCGAAATAAGTTTCTGTTTCGTGAAACAAGGTCAAAACTCCTTCCTCCACATGTGTTGGATCCAAGCTGATTTGTGAGTTCCTGCATCAAAGATTTTCCAATCCAAGTGAGGAACTTGCTGCTGTTTGCATCAGTGTTGGAGTATCTCATAGGGAGCATGGTTTGATAGTCGAGTTGCAATGCTATGTATCTTATAAGCCTTTAAGCAAGTCCTTATAAGCAATGCGTATGTATCTTGTCTCAGCGGTAAATGGCCACACCTGTCGCACTGTTGATGTCAAGATACACAGCAGTGCAGGTCGCCTGTAGTGGCACCTCATGCATGCTCTATTGAAGTGTCCTAAAAATGCTGTACTGAACAAATCTTCAATGCGTGGTCATGGCAAGTGCCTGCTGCATTTTCTGCCAAATAGTGTGCATTGATCGCTGTGATGTAGAGAGAACACAGTTGCTTGTGCATGTGCATGCACTTTGATGAAACAGAGTCAAGGTGGTGTGACGGAACTTGTGTATTATTTTCTTTGTAACAGTACAGTGATTTTTGCATCAGTTAACACTTCAACCACTATTGTCTTAATGCGACCTTAAGTTGGTGCAATTTCATGAACCATGTGTGGTAGAACATAAAACAAAAAGAAGTACCCACATCTCTCTACAGCATCATTAAAGACAGTTTGTATGTCGTACAAACTGTCCATCGGGGCAGTTTGTACGGCGTGCGCCTACATCACAGTTCTTAATAGAGGTCACGTCGTGTGGACCCATTCTTGTTCTCAACGTGTTCACTCTTGTGTACACAGCATATGCAATTGATGCAGTTATTAATCCTTTCCTGCACTCCATCCAATCGAGTGACTTTGCTTGGTGTAATGTTTTCATTTGTGTGCATGTTAGTGAATGTATTAGTAAAGTGTTCATAAATTTCCTGCATAGAGATGGCTTCAGCTTTAAGGGCCTCTTTCACTGCCTCTAGCAATGTTGGCGACTTCCTCGGGGAATAATCGTCTGCTGAAGTGGCTGCCCTGTTGCTTGTGTTCTTTTGAATGGTCAGGAGAGGCAATGGACAGCTTCCTTCACTGGACTCTACCAATGTTGGTGACTTCCTTGGGGAACGACGGTCTGCTTGAGTGGATGTACTGTTGCTTGTGTTCTCCAGGACAGTCATGAGGGGCACTGAACAGTGTCCTTCGCTGCACCTATTCTGCCTTTCAGGTGTGTGGCATGTCATCATTGAAGCACCGCTGTTCTGTCTTTCTGTGAAAAATAAAATGTCACAAAAAGCAATGCAGAGCACAGTATCCATTAATTTCATCCTGTGTAAACACATGACATGAGGCTGATCACACAATTAAGAAAAGTGTGATTACTTGTGTTTCTTCATGACAGTTATATAACATCGTGCTGGCTAACATGAGAAGAGAACACAATGACGCTAACAGTGTGCAGCTTTGAAGTGTGGCATGACAGAAAAAATGAATAAATGTAAAACGTGAAATAGGCACTGGTCATTTTCAAGCATGACTTACCGGCCCAAGCCTTTGAGTTTTTAATGTAAGACACATTACAACAACTAACAGATTGTATCGCACTCCATTCACTTTGGTACATGTGGATACTGTTTTGGCTGTGGCAAAGTGAGGGTGACGTGTATGGCAGCTGGTATAAGAGCCTCGTGAGGATGTCTCCTTCGGGAAGCACAACATTGTTTTTCCTTTGCTGAAACAAAACATCAATGTGATGCAATTTTGAGGATCGAAGCCGAAAACATAAAATTACAATTTACGACAGCGTATATATAAATCGGAGTTACTGTTAACCGTTGTAAAAATGCTCATACTATGGAACATCCATGCAACCTAATGGGATAGATATTTACCTTTTTTACACACGACAAGCCAATAACTGTTCTTGGTGCATACTTCTGTGATACGCCTGCCTTCTGGGCTTTACCCCACTGCTGGGACAAATCACTTGAGGACAGAACTGCAAAGCTCTGTTTTGCTTGTATGTGCAGGAGCACGGCTACAATGGGCTTGCATTTGTGTTGCCTGTAACATATTCAACTGTGCATTAGCATGGAGAAGTAAACCTTGTCTCTACAATTGAATATGCATGCTTATTGCCTTAGTTCAATTCCAGTAGCAGAATATATAATTATTTTGTGCCAGTAATAAATACATATTTATGCATGAAATATGCACATACACTATGCAGAAGCTAGGTGCGAGCGAAAACTCCGTGTTTCACATAAATAAATGCCCCTTTTTTCGAGTAAGACCACACAATCATACCCTGCTTTGCAACTACACGATGCGGTGTCCACCTCTCTGTCCTTGACGACAACCTCGACCTCATGGGGAGAATGGCTTATTCCAGCTGTTTGCAGCACAAGGGCGGCGAGAGTGGCTGTCTCGATGTTGTTCTTTTACGCTGCATATTCGGACGTGGACCGCCTCATAGACTGCCTCTACTTCTGTTAGCAGCCGCGATGTGCTGAACTGCTAGTCAACGAACTCGTTGATGCCGGGGCCGCAGAGTCACTGAAAACGAGACAAGGTAATTGTTTTCGTAGTCGAACAAGCGATTGACGTGCTGGCATGATATCACATCAATCAATGTACCACTCGCAGAGAAGCACACAAAGCGGAAGCGTGCATAAAGGAGACAAAAATATATGCGGTTGAACTTCTACTTATTAAAATATATCTGTTATAAATCATCGTCCGGCAACACTTCTGGCTAAAGGGGTGAGCCGCACTCACCACGAGCGTTGTGGACATTACTGTTATTGCGGCAAAATAACTTCTGGCTACCTTTATGAAAGATCTCGCGAACGTAATAACCAATGTCGAAGCATCGTTTGCACTTGGCCATTTGATTACGCGCTGAAAACTAGGGCGAGGCGTTGCCGTGAATTGTGCGCGGCAGTCCGTGCCGATCGAAACGGTACCTCTCTGCCGCACACCTTCTGCGCAAAAGCAAGGGATAGGTGCGCGATATCGCGCTTGCCTCACTAAAGATAAATGTACACGAGATGCGAGGATGCTTCGAGTTACAGATTATTAGGTAAATTACATAACTCACCTTTTACAAGAGTGGCCCCTTCACGTTCGGTGTACATGGCTCCGCGCGCACTCGCTCCGTCGAGAGAGCACGACGCGACGACAGCGCGTTGCCTCATGAAAAACCTTTGCTGGCAAACACACTGATTGCTTCACAGCAAATGCATGTACATTCAACGCTTGCAAAACGAGAAAAACCGCGGCTGAGCACTGGCGACGTCGAACACTCCACGCACTCGGTACCGCGTGATGCCGTTTTCTGCGTCACAGAGAGATTCCGGCAGACGGCGCCACGGTATGTTCTCGCCGCCAATATCTGGCCACCATAAAAAGTCGTCATACATTATCTACCCGGTTCCCAGCGTATATTTTACCAATAGAGTCAATTAGATAGTCTCTCGCACTGCGTGTTATATGCAACAAAGGTACCATCTAAGTTCTCGTAGCTTTGTGCATGTGGGAGCTTTGAGAGTCTAGTGCGGGAAGCGGCAATCTGTCTCTAAGGCTAGTTCTTAGCAACAAAAAAATCTCCCCTAGAGAACCAGCAGCACCTTGCACACTTTCAGAGAAGACCAACGCGGAAACTAAGCACTTCTTTGCTTGATAAACAGCTAGATAGTACTGCAATAAAATGCGGCAGTTCCCACGCAGTGTGGGAATGGATGTAATGCGAAGCAGCCAGCAGAGAGCTGCTACATCGCCTTGTTTGCCTTTGAGACAAGTGAAGTCATTCATGCCATAGCATCTAGTTCACTTTAAATCGCATGTTTGACATGCATGCATGCATGTACAATCCGGTAATACCGTGCTAATGAAACGTATATTCTGGAACATACAATGCCTGTCCTGTCATTTATGTTCATCACGCACTAGTCTCGTGCCATGCCAATTTTCGTATATATCCAGCTAACAAAACTGCCGGAAGCGCACCATGACAGGGTCATGTAAATCATGTCGTGCATGACATTCGTGTCATGATATTCATGTTACCACCTCTCATTTATGTTCTCCATACAGTCGCGTTGCGCAATACTAATATTGTTGCATATCCAGTAGCCAAACGGCCGCGAGTGCACCATGAGCGTGGCATAAAAATCATGTTGTACATGACATGCGCGTCATGGTTTTCAATTTACCACCTGTCATTTCTGTTCGTTACACCATGAGCGTGTAATGTAAATCGTGGCGTACATGACTTGCATGTCATAATTTTCACGTTACCACCTCTGATTTACGTTCATCATACAGTCTCGTCGAGCAATACTAATTTTGGTGTATATCAAGCGAGCGAAACGGCAGCGATCGGACAATGAGCGTGGCATGTAAATCATGTCGTACATGACTTGGATGACATGATTTTCACGTTACCACCTCTGATTTACGTTCATCATACAGTCTCGTCGCGCAATACCAGTTTTGGTGTATATAAAGCCAGCGCGAAGGCCGCGAGTGCACCATGAGGGCGGCTTGTAAATCCTGTCGTACATTACATGCATGCCACGATATTGATGTTACCATGTGTCATTTATATTCGTCATACAAAAATGTCTCATCACACCAGTTCTGGGGCCGAATTCACAAAGCTTTCTCTTGCCTACGCATTTTCTTAGCCAAGAATTCTCGTATCTCGAGGGAGTACGATAGCAACGGTACGAATTTAACTTACTCGCCACTTTTGAGGGCAAGGAGGCAACGAGAAAGCCGATGAAACGACAAGGAAAGAAAGAAGTGCGCGCAGGTGATAGCAAGGCTGCACGCGAAGCGTCTAGCATCGAGGGTATACGATGATAGCGAATGTGTTTTCGCTGCATCTCAGCTTCCAGTTCCGGGCGCCTGCTACAGCGCTTACGCGTTGCGGTGTTGCAGCAGACGTCCTGGAGTCTTGCGCGAAGCCAAGCACTCGCGTTTCATCGATGACCATAGCTAACCAAAATCTAGTTGCTCGATCGCCTTAATAATCCGTGTGCTATCTCGTCAAGTGCGGGCGAACAACGCTCCAGATGCACCGCATCTATATACCGCGCATAAATTGAAACATTGAAGGTTTGAAGATGTGACAGAAACGTCCCCCCCCCCCCTGTTTACCACAACCAGTTTAGTTTAATTTTCATGAAGCTGCGCTGCCACTCAACTAATTAGGCACGTTCGAGCACGGTATGGTGGTTGTCATTAGGGTGTTTTGTAGCTATACGTAAAATGTTGCATTTCTTACAAAGATCTCAGTACACGACATAGGAGTGGCTTTTGAGCCTACGGAGAACTGCACAGAAATATAAAGCAGCAGTAAGAAAGGTATCATGAGCGTAAAGTAGGGGTGTGCGAATATTCGAAAGTTTCGAATATTCGTCGAATATTACATTCGAAATACTCGTATTCGATTCGAAAATCGTGAATTCGAAAAGTTTCGAATATTCGATAACTTCGAATATTCGAGAAATTCGAATATGCGATTCGATTATCATGCATAAAATAACTCGTCTTCCACATTTCTGCTGCGTTCGTATCGCTAAAAACGTTGCCGAGAGGAGCGATAAACATCGTAAGTACACGGAGGCACAATATCAGCCTGCGACGAGCGCCGCAATACGTATGATTTATTGCTGGTGTATCTCCGACGTGCAGCGCTGTTGGCGATCATGTAACCGTACATTTTCAATATTATGCTGCCGTAACGTGCCACACTACCACTCGTTCACTATGCGGCACCACTTCTGAAGAAAGACAGTGACCCACGTGACTGGTGGCGGACTGTAGGCACTTTCAGATACCCCAGTCTGGCAAAGCTTTGCCCCATGTAACTCCCTATACCAGCCACTTCTGTTCCAAGCGAGCGTGCCTTTTCAGTGGGGGCGGGGGGGGGGGAGGTGTTGTCTCTGTTACAAGGGAGCGCCTGCTGCCTGATCATGTGGAGCAACTCATATTTCTTCATGATAACATGTAGTCATTACTTCCGTTGTGCCGTGATATTTGCTTGTGTTGTGATGTGCATTGTGCTAGCCAGGACATTGTGTTCTGGAGATAGCAGTGTATGTTGTGTTGCCAGTCAGGCTGTTAATGTTTTTTTTTTATTCATATAGCTACATGTTAAATAAAATATTGTTACTGTGGAGTCATTTTTCCTTTGATATTCGATATTCGATTCGATATTCGAAGGTGGATATTCGTATTCGATTCGTATTCGAAAAATTTGATATTCGCACACCCCTAGCGTAAAGCCGCAGGTTCAATTAACCGCAGCATTTTGACCGCAGTATCTTTTTTTTTAGGGGCGAAGCTCCTTAAAGCGGCACCCGTTCGTCCCTCGTAGTTGTCGTAGTCGTAGTGCGTAACCAGTCGTAACGCTAGTACCAGATACCGACCTCCAAGGTGGTGCCGGTGGGAGATTTTTCCTGTGCGTTGTTGAACAATAAAAAATTCGCAGCGTGCGCGTTAACTAAAAGCCGAATTCTTCTGTCTATCATTCCCCATTAGCAGCCATTGGCATGTTCCAGTAGGAAACGTTAGTAAAAGTAGAAGCTAAAAGCCGACTTCTTCTGTCTATCATTCCCATTAGCAGCCATTGTTTACCTCCAAGGTAGTGCCTGGTGAGATTTCTCCTGTGCGTGATTAAACAATAAAAATTTTGTTCAAAACGCCGTTGATTGATAAAATAAACCAACGAAGACGCCAGATGTTTTGTAAAACCAAAACGAAAGAACGCCAGATGTTTCTAAAGCAAAACGAAAAGACGCCAGCTGCTTAACGAAAGACGCCGGATGTTTTCTAAAGCAATGGTTTGCTAAACAATGAAAATGCACAGCGTACATGTAAAATTAAAGTGAGCTGCAAGTCGTCATAACTCATCGATCCTTTAGTATAAACGCGCCCGATCTCACGTCGGTGATGATGTACTGGGCAGAATTCATGGAAGATTCACGGTTTACCGATGAACCTCCGCAGCTTCGCCCACTCATCATCATTCACTCCGTGGATATGCTGTGATTTTTTTGGTCTAACCACTACTATCGCAAGAGCGCCCAGTCCCGAAACCCAATTATCATACCTAGGCATTACTTTTAGGGGCGAAGCTCCTTATAGCGGCACCCGTTCGTCCCTCGTAGCGTAGTATGTAACCAGTCTTACGCTTTGACCTGCAAGGTGGTGCCGGTGGGAGATTTTTCCTGTGCGTTGTTGAACAATAAAAAATTCACAGCGTTAGCTAAAAGCCGACTTCTTCTGTCTCTCATTCCCATTAGCAGCCATTCTTTACCTCCAAGGTAGTGCCTGGTGAGATTTCTCCTGTGCGTGATTAAACAATAAAAATTTTGTTCAAAACGCCGTTGATTGATGAAATAAACCAACAAAAGACGCCAGATGTTTTGTAAAAGCAAAACGAAAAGACGCCAGCTGCTTAACGAAAGACGCCAGATGTTTTCTAAGCAATGGTTTTCTAAACAATGAAAATTCACAGCGTACATGTAAAATTAAAGTGCGCTGCAAGTCGTCATAACTCATCGAACCTTTAGTATAAACGCGCCCGATCTCACGTCGGTGATGATGTACTGGGCAGAATTCACGGAAGATTCACGGTTTACCGATGAACCTCCGCAGCTTCGCCCACTCATCATCATTCACTCCGTGGATATGCTGTGATTTTTTCACGACTCTGGCTATTCGAGCGCCGGTCAGACATCACGGTGTTTTCAAGAACATCAAGAGACACGCGGCGGCAAAACTTCTTGCGGCCAAGATGACTGCCTTTGTCGGGACACGTTTCGGTGCTAGTTGGGTGGGATTAATTACACGCAGCAGCGCAAAACTACAGGGACAGAGAGAAAAGACACACACACAGTGATGTGTTTTCGTCTTCTCTCTCGGTCTCTGTCGTGTTGCGCAGCTCCGTGTTGTGCCTCTGTCAGTAGGTATAAAGAACTCCAGCAGGCTATCGAGTTCTGAGGAAAGGGCAAAACAGTAGGCCCGGGAAAAGATTACGGCAAATTTATTTGCGTCATAAAGGGCTACTGTTCCCTTGGTAAGAACATGAAAATTTTAAACGCGAGTTTATTCTTTATCAACAGCAGTTACATTATAGATGACAGGTGGACAGACAAAATTCCGCGTATTCAGCTTGACTAGTTTTGTGCCCTTAATAGAAATTGGCAACACGTATGAAAATACGTAGAAATACCACGCAGATATGTAAAAGTTTGTACAGCCAGTGATCAAAGCTTGGTTATGCTAGTTGAAGTCGACTAGTCTATTGTGCGTATTGGACAAATGCAATGTGTAGAAGCAATGTTACACAGAGGAGCTGTCCTATAAACTTAGTTTTGCTGGTTGGTTGCATAGTTTCCAACTTCTTGCTGAGAACTGTACGTTGTAAAATGAAACATCTTGTTTGAATGCACACATTTTATGTAAGGCTATATTCATTTTTGTGCAGTAGGAAACATACTTGAGAAATGAAAATGAGATAGAAAAAGGAGAACTAGAAAGCAAGTTGCAATATTATAAAAGTTCCACTAAACAAAAAACGTAAGCTTTTGTTTAAAAGATACGTACATACATACATACATACATACATACATACATACATACATACATACATACATACATACATACATTGAGGTGTAGGTAATAGGATGAACTGCTATAAAACAACAATGCTGATACACTCGGTCTTGAGCATATGAGGTTTCAAGGCAGGAACTTAGGAGAGATATCTCTCAACACTCTTATGTGCCAACTCGGCATTTCTGGAACCCACTTGGAACAATTTGATGCATAGTTTCTGCTGCTGCGCACTCACAAGCAATTTTTATACATTTTCCTCACGGCAGCCCACGACGATATTTTCACGTGGTCGTGACGTCGACGAACACAGCAGTCGGCGTTTGTAGGATGAAACTGTATATTTGGCCGAACTTGTGGCCGGGAAATGAGAACTAGAACTACAGCAATGCACGCTGTACAATGATAGCGGCGAACAGGGCGTCGTCCGTCGATCAACTGACAAGCGATCAAGCGCGTCGGCTTTTATACAGGCGCTATCGAACTTTCCAGCAATATCGCTGGTGGCGGCGTTATCTCTAGACAAAACTGGAACATTCGCGTGCGGGGCGCAATCTTAACAAACCGATCTACTACAATCGCGACGCTTCCAGAACACTACTTCGCGGACAGCGTGAGCGTTGATAACCGTCCCTGCCGGTCAAACCCGAATACATCAAAACAAGACAAGAAGTGGGCGTGGCATTGCCCCCCTCTGAAAAAGCATCGCCCCGATGCTTATGAAAGAACATAGAAGAGAAAAAAAACAAACAAAACAAGTGCATACAAAAATAAATTACAATAACGAAGGAAAAAATAGAGTCCCCAGGCTCGCTAACGCGCAAAAAACGGCTTAAGGCGCACGACATGGACGACTTCAGGTCGCGCACGGCGCTGCTGAGAGTTCGTAATGCCGTCAGGGGCAACCTCATAGTCGAGTGCGCCGAGGCGTCGAAGTACCCTGTACGGTCCGAAGTATCGTCGAAGAAGCTTCTCACTAAGTCCTCGTCGGCGTATTGGCGTCCATACCATTACACGGTCACCGGGTTGGTATTCCATGTGGCGTCGTCGAAGGTTGTAGCGGCGGCTGTCAGTCGTCTGCTGGTTCTTTATCCGTAGGCGGGCGAGCTGTCGTGCTCCTTCGGCGCGCTGTAGGTAGGTGGTCACGTCGATGTTTTCCTCGTCGGTCACGTTTGGTAGCATGGCGTCGAGCGTCGTTGCCGCGCTCCGTCCGTAGACCAACTGACAAGCGATCAAGCGCGTCGGCTTTTATACAGGCGCTATCGAACTTTCCAGCAATATCGCTGGTGGCGGCGTTATCTCTAGACAAAACTGGAACATTCGCGTGCGGGGCGCAATCTTAACAAACCGATCTACTACAATCGCGACGCTTCCAGAACACTACTTCGCGGACAGCGTCGAGCGTTGATAACCGTCCCTGCCGGTCAAACCCGAATACATCAAAACAAGACAAGAAGTAGGCGTGGCAATATATAAGAAAAAGAGCCCCTGATAATGTGATGCCAAGGAAAAGCGAAATGCATCACATTTTGGTACATGTCTACAAGATGACACATAGTTCATTTACATAGTTCGGCACATTAACAACACAAGCCATGTTAGGTGACGTGGGGCGAAAAATTGACACAGCTCGGAGAAATTCGGGACAATACATAAATAAAACAATTCGCTGTTACTAAGCTCCTCGGTACAAGTAATGCTATTGTTGACATGTCAAGACCCTATCGCTTCTCCTGAAAACACTCCTCAAAAAGGTTTCAAAGTGTGCGCATGTGCCGACTTCCTTCGAATGAGAGACGGCTGTATAGCAGTCTCCCATACCGCTTGAAAAAAATTTTAGTGCACTGCGGGCCAAGGCATGTGATGTGAAGCTTCAGTGCTGTGCATGTATATCTTGCTGTTGGCCTCAGCTGCAATGTTTATCATCACAAATGTGCAGAATAACAATTTATAATGTGCCACGACAAAGTAATTATGTTTCAGGTGCATAAAACATGGACAACTCTAAAAGAATTTAAGAACGTTTACCTGGCACAGTTTATAGAATCTTAAATACATTTCCATGGAGCTATCACAGCTTATCTGAATATAGTAGTAATGGTGATCAGCCTTCAAATTTGTTCGAAGTCGCCAGTTTCAAGATTAGCACACCAGCAGCCCTCTTCAGGCTAAACCATTGTACAGACGCATCAGAAAGCGTAAGTAAATCCATGCTGTAGTCACCCTACAAAAAGCAATATGTACTTTCAGCAGTAATATGAGCAAAGCTGCATAGATGATAAACTATTTGCAGAGTATACAATTACATTATGGAGAAACCTATGGCAGCAAACACTATATAAAAAATTAAACTTACTCAGTACAGGCAGAGAGGTTGACTGTTGAAGAGGACAGACAGGCGATGGGATTACATTACACAGGTGCTAAAGGCTGGTGGACATACTAGGAATACTCCTCTTGCGTCTAAATAATCCGTGGAGAAGGACTTTCCAGAGCTTATATATACATAAAATCATTTGTGCTATACTAATGCGTGTGTCGTGAACGACTATATCGACCAAGTGCAAAATTACCCGCTTCAATGGTTTCATTCTTGCACTACCAAACATGAAAATACTGGTTTGGTTGCGGACCATGGCTGCTGTTTCTAATGGCAGTGAAATGCAGAGACACGTATGCACTTTGATTTACATGTATGTTAAAAATTCAAGGTAGCCGAAATTAATCTGCACATTACCATTACAGTGTGCTTTACATTAATGTCAAGGTTCGGTGTAATAAATGCAGAATTTAATTAATTTTGAATCCTCAAGTGCAAGGAATTGCTGAATGGTGCATTGCTCAACAATTAAACTGCAGCTGTGCAGATTCTCACCATACAATTCCAACTGTTCCAGCTATCACAATGCATTCTTTCTGTTGACGTACACTTTGAACAGAAGGACACAGTCACTGGTAGTCGCTCTCTACTTGTTGTCCATGTGTGTTTTGTCCGAGATACACTGTACAATTACATGACAGTGCGGCACCTGATCCATGACACTGCTGGAACATAGAAAAATACAGATGATCGTTACAACTATGCAATGTGTAAAAATGGACAGCTGATATGTGCTAAAAACACCAGCTGTCGTATTTCCAGAAGCCGATGACAAGTATGAAAAAATAATAAAAAACAAGAAAAAAGGCCTGAACATAGAGCCACCAAAGATGAAGACCTTGAAAAAATATTTTATGATATAAATATATACCTACGATGTTCTTTTTGAAGGCAACCAACTTCTGCCTAATAGTGAGACATCAGCCAATAAAGTATCTTTTTTTTCGACTTTACACTAGGTGCAAGAAGTCGACCCAAAATGAGTTCACTATGCTACACTCTAAGAAAAAATCAAATATTTGTTGAGTATTGCTACCCCACAACTATAACGTCATCCATCTCACGTACTTTCCTCGCGTTATCACCACGGTACCGGCACTTCCCGGTCACGAATGACGCGCGTGTTATCAGAGTGACATTCATCACTTTAAAGTTATCTAACATGGCCACCTCATGATACAGTGTGCAGAAGCAATTTTGAAGACTAGAAAACACAAAGCATTTGCGGATTATGTGTGTTTTTGTTGCACAAAACCGTTTTTCCTAACAAAAGTACACTTCCGAAAAAATGCACTTCATAAGTAGAAACGATTGTGAGCAACAAACACACTCATAATCCAAAAATGCATGTTGATGGGCTCTTATGGCCTCCACAAACACTCACCATCATTATTATTGATGTCAATGCCATGCCGGAATGATATGCTATGTCCTGCTCAGAACACCAAAGGTGCACTGTATGACTTGTCTTGCATCAGTGGGGGCTGCACTGCACTGCTGCTCAGCTGGGCCAGCCACAGACAGGAGGGTGAGCACCCATGGCACTCAGGCATAGCGAGAGTCACCTTCAGAGATCAACAAACGTGCACTCTGCAATTGTGCTGAGATGTGCGGCGGAAATACAACGTGCCACAACATTAAAAAAAAGATGAGCTACAGCAGGTAAAATGTGCATTTACTGCTCCTGTGTGGCCTGAGGCTTGAACTAGAGCTCTTTCTCCCTGCATGTTGCGAATAGCCAGGCGATTTTCACCCACTAGCTATTTCCATGCATAGCACTTGATACACTGAGCGAGTCACAAGCACAAGAGCTCAACAAGCAATAAAAGTATTAGTGCTATTTCAAAAGCACAACTTTCTAGTCTCACATGTATGGAGTAAAATTCATCAGCTGCAGAATTTACACTTTCGACATTGTCCATTCTATCATAGTTTGCTTCTTCTTAAGTGTCCAATTAGGATCGCTGTGTGGAAATAATACAAGCATCCACTGTAGTATCAATGTTTGGGTTGTGAAGGTGCATACATTAACCAGTGTTTACTGGGCCATCTGTACTTAAAAAAAAAACTAACCTAGCAACCAGCCATTAGGCACTTTTCTGCCCTTGAAGTTCCCAGGAAGAGGACAGTCCATCCAGATGAGGCTGCCATGAGTGCTTCCAGGCCCCTTTGAGGTCGGCTGGATGATCACAACCCCACCGTTGCAAAAGACTTATACATTTAGGGAGCACAAGTCCTTCCCATTTCTGTGCAGGTGCTCCAAGTCATAAGGTAGCTTGATTTGCCAGTGCTTGCAATCGATTTATTCAAGGACCCTACGAAAGTCTGTGATCTGTGAAGAGGCCAAAAAGGATATATTCAAAAAAACATCATTGAAAGCGCTCTTAATACATATTTGGCAGTAACACAAAAATTATGACTTAGTCAAAGCTATCATATGCTATATTCAGTTTGAAACAAACTGAAGCCCATGCAAGCTTTACATACTGTAAGATATATGACCCGATAAAGCATAGTGCTGCCACAGCGGTAATCTTCTATACAAGTAATTTGCAATATAAAGAGAATTCCTGAATAAGTGCTACTTGACTCCTGGAAATGATGTGGCATCAAATATTTTTCTCTCATTGTCAAGCGTGGTAAACAGACAGGCTTCTGTTAATAATCAGATAAATGCCTGCTTAAGCCAAATCATAAAAATTGCTGGTGTACTTGCTCATATTGCAATATATTTATATTGGCCATATATACGTATATACAAAGCGGTAGTAGTACATTTTTCGACTGGAACTTAACATGGGGTACATTACATCTGCTGGGATGAAAACCTTACAAACATACGTTTAGCACTACACGAATAGCAACGACATTAGTTGCGCAAGCTCAACTCACCAATGGCACAACGATATTAGCAGCCGTCAGCATCATCAGGATCGAATGTGCTCTGCAGCCGCAGGCAAAAGACGTCTGTGGACTGGAAGCTGCCGCTGACGTAGAAATGCAGGCTAGCAAGACGTGTACGTCCACTGGTGAAGCGTGAGAAATCGCCGTGGGCCATTGTAGTCAAGGCTCCAGTGCCGTGCAAAACGACAGGACAGATGGACTAGAAAACCTGTACTTAGCAGGCGCTGGTCTACGAATTCATCCAAGGCAAGGCACCAGTGGGAAGTGTGTTCTGTCCAGAGCGAAGTGTGACATCCACGTGCCTTCGCTGCCAGGTACAAGTCCAAGTTTTCACCGGAGAACAGTCAAGGCGCACTGCCAAAGCAGCCACATCTACAGCAGAATTTCTCGGCGCGCGACTTCGGTTCGACACGTTATGACGTTTGGATTACGGTTATCACAAGAAGGAGAAGCAACGAGTTAAAAAAGGAAGCGCCAAGCCCAGCGCCAAATCCTTAAAGCCCTCATAAAGCACCATCGGAACTTCGTAGGGCGAAACACGGTTATAAACGCTTTTAATCTTCTGTCACACGGCACAGCCTCTTGACAGGCCTTGGAAATGTCACACACCCTGTTCACAACGCACGTCGTACACTCCCGAACACTGCATTTTCTGGACTGCTCACAAGAAAATAGAAGCGCACGGGCTAACCAGTGGCGAAGCCAGGATAAATTCAGAGCGCAGTTCATGCGTTACCGTACGAGCAAGGAATCACTCAAGTAACCTGCCAAAATGCTGTCAATTCGAAATGCCGCACTCACCTTAATGCGACACAGGAAAGCGAAGCAAACGAACTGTTACACACTCAACACACGTTAGGCTCCTCCAGTACCATTACCGTCGTACACAGGCGCCGATCCCCGCTTCATAAACACCGAGGCACAGGCTTCGCTACGCTTCACCGCATACCAAGAGACACTGCCGTCGGTCTTCAAACGGCTTGCGCGCACCGAAAAAAGCAGCGGCATTCACAGTACATCCAGTCGAACGCTGAAGGAACTCAAGCCTTTGCGAAAATCGGCACCGACACACACAGTTTGCGGCGCCATGTTGTTTTCGCGAACTGAGCAGCAAGGCGAGCGCTAAGAGAGCTCACAAAAGCTCTTGCGCGTTTTTCACGGCGACATAAAAATTTCTTTTCTGCGAGGGGGAAGATATGACGAACACGATAGCAGCGCGCGATGAAGAAGTGTTTTGTCAACGTGATAAGATGACCTGATGTAGAGAGTACTGCTTCCCAACCAATCACAAGCTGCGCCTCTCTCCCAAGCCGTCGTCTGCTTGCGTTTCGTCTGCTACGATAGGCCTGCAGTGGGGTTTCGCCTTGGCTACGCGATAATTTACAGGTCAAGATGACGCTTCTGAGCACAAAATAACATATGAGTGGGTGAAGCCAGCTTTATATGATATGCTCACGCCAAGTTAAATGGCAGTTAATAATCAAAGGGACATGAATTCGGCAAAGGTTTGTTTATACTCACGAATCTGAGCATTCGCACATATTACGATGTCATTTCAAATTACTGGAGCCATTTCTTTCTGACTACTTGCCATATAAGCGCGTTACGTGTCGATTTCCGACAGTGAAGGTCGAAAAGCTCGATTTTTGTGGTTTCATGCATAATACCGAACATCTATAATATGCCGTGATTTGGATTGTACGATCCCGCTCTGGATAGGCCCAAAGTGCATAGCGACAGCTGTATTTCGGAGATCGTGCCTATTGGGTAGTTGAAGCCAATCCAACTAGACATGTTGTGGAATCATATAATGGCTTTAATAACAGCTAACTGGAATGCTCCGCTCAATTTTATTTCCAATGGCATGCAGCTGATGTGCTCCTCTGAACTCTTGGTGGTAATTTCGACCAATGCTGCGTACATCATCGTACGCTGGACGTCTCATTGGAGGAAGTAGGACGCAACACAACAACATAACAAAAAAATGTTGACGGAATACCGCCCGCTTTCGACTTCATCGACCATTCATGTAGAACTTTGGTTTTAATCCAACCACAAGCCTTTGCATGCATAATTTTTTGCCATTGACACCCAATAGGCTTCTTTAATTAGTGCAACTCCCAGCTATTGGACGACTGCGAGTGTCAATACTGTCCATAGCGTACAAGCAAAACGACACACGAAACTCAAAGCGCCTAAATAAATTAAAACGCACCAGAATCATCAAGCAGCCTTACATGCCGTGAATTAGCTCACAATCAGCTACGGCACCCAGATACATGCCGCAGTTGCATGTTCTAAACAGCCATATTGTTCGTAAGTGGTCCGGACACTCTTGGGATTTCCTCGTAGCCACGCTGTTTCTGCGCCTTTTTTTGCTTCGTGAATCCGCTTACGAGCCTTTTTCAGTGACGTCACCAAATAGCAACTGTAACACCATCGCTGACATGTTCCTGGGCAGTCGCAGCGCGCTTTACCGCAGCCCGGCCGATGTGATAACGATGGCCTCGTACGACGTTTTTTTCACTTCGTGAATCGACTTACGCAAAAAAATTCTCTTACGCGACAATTTGCTCGTAAGTGAGTTTTGTGAATTCGGCCCTGGTGTGTATCCATTCATTTAAACGGCCACGAGCGCCCCAGACCATGTAATGTAAATCATGATGTACATGACATGCGTGTCATGATTTGCACATTAGAATCGGTCACTTGTGTTCGTCATAGCTATTGTCAGACCATACCAATTTTGGTATATATGAAATCAACGAAAGGGCCGCAATAGCCGCAAGACCGTGGCATGTAAATCATGCTCTTCATGCCATGCATGCCATGATTTTCATGTTATGGCCTGTCATTTACGTTCGTAATAGTCATGTTATGTCATAATAATTTTGGCATACATCCCATTAACGAATTGGCCAGGAAAGCTCAAAGTCGTAGGCGGCTACAAGATAGATAGATAGTAGATAGATAGATAGATAGATAGATAGATATAGATAGAGATAGATAGATATATAGATAGATAGATAGATAGATAGATAGCATAGATAGATATACGCTCAAAGTCGCAGAGTTCGCTAAAAATGCTTCGCATTTAAAAACTGAGTTGCTGTAAAACGTAATATTTGAAAAGGTGAATACCAAGCCACTACAGTAGTAAGGTGACAGCAAGTGGAAGCTTGAGGTGGCAAAGCAGGGAATCTCACCACATTCAGATGTATGAGACACAACGTTTCCACAAACACTGCTGGGAAAATCGACAGTACTAGATGATGATGATGATGAATAAACTTTAATTTTCCAAAACAGTGTCCCCGAGCTCTTAAGCTTGGGGTCACTCTAGGTGTAGGTTTGCAGGCTTTGCGCGCCTTTGTCGTTAAAAAGTAGAGGCCCAGATACAAGACAGAAACCTTGTATGGGGGCCGACAAAGTTCATTCATCGCAGATCTCAGCGCAAAACTGCGAATCGCTGCTGTAGGAGAGAATGAATGAAACACGTTTATTATACTTTGAAATGCACCGAAGGCGCTGCGGTGCAAAGGGCTGTAGGAGAGACGTGAATTGTAATGAACAAGTTTGACAATGCCTCCCAAAGCTCTTTGAAATGCGATCGGCTATTCTTGGCTTCGCTTTTGAAAGCTAACATGTCGATACATAACAGGGATCCTGGATTGAGGCGAGGACAGATGATTGATTGCAGAAGACCTCACTGCATAGCTGCAACTGGGTTCCTGGTAACTCGAAAGACAATTGCACTTTACGCGTTTGCAAACGAATCCCAATGTCGTGATGAAATGCGACATGTTGTGGAAGACCACTGCGTAGCCAACAGTGTTCCGATATCAATATCGTTGCAACAATTTTAGTACCAGGTATCTGTTACGACACTGTTGCGTCGACAGCGGATATCTTCATTCAGAAGTTCAAATTTGAGCAGAAACATGTTGCTTTTGAAGAGAACATTCGCAAGCAGAGGTACAGCGTTGGATCATGTTTATTAGAACAGGCGTCCACTGGAAGATCCTGACAGGTGAGGTTGTAAAAAGCCACGATATTTTTGGTAGGGTATCGCTGCATTTGGCAGTTGGTTGCGCGCTGCAGGGCCCGAGCCGCCAAAAGCGTTTCTTGACTGCAACGCTACCCTTATGTCAGTGTCTCGCGAGTGAAAAATAACTGACTTGCATAGCTTCGAAGGTTCTTCCAGTCCAATGGTAACCTGGGACAATGAACAGATTGGATTCGACCCAATATTCCCGACGCGAGTCCAGTGTGGCGTTAAAGGAACGGTCCACTTGTTGGACGGCAGGCACATCAATGGTCACCAGTGCGAAGGGTTTTTTAAACAGCTGTGTTACTCGTCTAAGAACTTGATAATTAGGTCACTGAAGACCTACGTTATTTAGGGCATGTGAAAACTTAGGTCATAAGTATCATGCGGCCATTCGGACAGCTGACGCTAAGCTACGCAGCAGTGGTACTATGGAAGGTTCTGAAGGAGAACATCAGTTATGTTCCGCGTCAGCAAGCTAAAAGAAAATATGCATTTAGGTATTCGCAATGCCCACGAACTAAAGGTGGCGCGCTGTGCGATTCAAGATGGCGCCAGGAGAGGGTCAACCCGTTTGTTAGCATAGGAACAGATAGGACGTGCGGACGCACTGCCCGTGCCACTATTACGAGAGGTCATGAACTGCATTGAAATGGATATGAGACCAAAATACTTGCCCAACAATGGAAAGTGCGAAATCCTCGCTACCTCATTATTTTCCGCGGTGTTTGAGGTTATATTTTCGCTATGTTACCGTGCATCAATGATGCTCTACGAAATCCCGTGCGTGCTACAGAAAATGTATGAACTGAACTCCAAGTATACGTACCGCCTGCCTGTCGGCTTGCCCTAGCAGTAGGCCACAGCGAGTGCACCGTCGTTGCTGCACAGGACCGCATGTTTAGCGCAACGATGGTTTAAACATGTTGCTCCGTCATCATTATTCGTGTGGTGAGGAACGTGGAGTGCACAATGCACATCTCTCGCATTTTACAGGTTTCACGAGCACCTCGAAACGAATGCGCACGTAAGCTTTTCGCAACGTCGAAAAATTTCTGAACAACGAAGCCATTCGGACGGTAATGCTCAAATTCATCTGACGACTCAGCATTGCCCGTTTCGCTTCCGCTCTTCGAGCTTGTTGGCACAATGCGGCCACAAAAGTTGCGCTACGTACACCGCATCACAATAACTATGCTTTTATATTGATCTCAACACTATCGTTCATTAAGTACAGTCAAAGTGACTTACGATTGTGAAAGGCTTGCCGTAGAGATGGTTAATCAGCAAAGCACGTTAAAGGGAGTCGCTGCTGCAGCATCTCCGTTGACGCTGTCGCTATCGGTGATTTCACACACTTCAATCTCCAGTGAAAAATCCTCGTGGTCAAGGTGCACGGTCTCTTTGAACATCACTGTCAAAATCAATCTAAAGAATTTCCTCAGACGAGAGCTGCGTCGCCGTCGCGTTCTGGGCTCAGAGAAAACTTTGCTTGCAGTGTGCTGCGACCTGTCAACAAAGTAACAAACATGCAGTGCAGCGCTGACTATCCAAGCAACTCACGGGTGAATTGGACGACGTTGAGAGCGGGCTGCCGATCAAGTTTCGCCAGCTGGGGTCCGCTAACGTAGATATACACATAGTACATCAATCAGTCACGTTTAATGCGTCAGCTGAGGACAAGATTGAGCCCGCAACGCGGCCGTGTGCTTGCCGTAGCTCACGATAGCCGTGGAGCGAGAGCAGATAAACTGCTATCGAAGATTCGTACAGCTTTTTTCTGACGATATGTAAGACGCTTTACTTCAGTGTATCACCTATTCATTACGAAGCCCTGATGTTATTCAGTTATAGAAGAGGACATCGCGAGCTCATGCGGCAAGCCACGTATAATGTTATGGGTTTCGTACACTACAAAAACACCGACGGATATTATATACAAGCGAAATAGCGTGAGTTTCGACATAAAGTCACAGACACTAACATTTCACTAGCCTGCGTGGCCATAGAAAACTTCGCAGAGCTCAAATGTGTACGCTGTGTGCCTATATTGGCAGCACGACGTGCCCAGGTGCTTCACCACGTATTTTCACGAAACATTCGCGCCTCGCATGATAGAATCAAACTTATCTTGTTACGGACGGCCCGGTTCGTTCACGGATTCACGAAACATGCAAAGTCGTAGTGTTTCGTTCCAACCAGCGCATGACAATCGGGCTAGCACAGCCGAACCAGGAGTGGCTGCCGGTTTATCGTCTGCTAACCCTCCTCCTGGCATGCGCTTGGTGGCCGACAGTCTATGGGCATTGTGAATACAAGCAATATAGTGCGGACGCAATGACCCAAAAAAAGGCGTCACATACCTCAGCGACTGCGAAGTTAAAGGGCTAACCCTTTTAGATTTATCAAGAGTTAGCAAACTTGGATTTCAGTTGTTTTTCACTCGGCATAAGACCAGGCATCACGCAAGGCTTTCTTCCATCTAGGGCAGGAACTCAACCCTTATGTCTACCGGCATCTCTTCTTGACGGCGTTTCCTTGAATAAAAAAAAAACGTCGCCACATGGTGCTACCACTAAGAAAAACGTAAACCGACAGACGTACTGGCTGGTGGCTTAAATGCAAAGAGTGAAGTACAAGCCACGCTGGTCGATCAGGCCTGATGACGCTAGCAGCCAAGGTCCACCTGTTCTTCGCAATCAGACGTGGCGGCACAGAACAACGAACCGTCAGAGGGTGACACAAAACATCTACTAATTCAAGGATTGACAAGATTGCATACTCTCGTTGAGGGAAGCTTATCAAACTGCAGAAGCCCCTGTGGGTCCCTGTTTCTCCATGAAGACTGGCGATGCGCTAGGAGGATTTGAGTACGGCCCATGAGGGCAGTGCGTGCCCTGCATCGTCCGCTACTTCTCTGCCCCAGCGCTGGGCGTGCGCAAGCGAGCGCTCAACCTTCCCGCTTTTCTTGTTCGCAGTGTGAAGCAACTGATAGCTACTTTGCCCCCGTTTGTTATTAGACAGATATATTATGGCCGCAAGCGCAAGGTTAGCACGCTCGCTGCATCGGACGTCGTCTATCAGTGAGCACTGACACAGAGTTGCGGAAGCTCTTGGTCCTTTTTTCCTTGAACAGCTTGCACAAGTAGCACACGAAGGTGGATTCGCGCCGCCCTTACGAGTCAATGCGCATGCGCCGAAATTACACAACTCGCTGTCGTGCGGCTCTGCTCGGGCCGCCACATTTCCTCTAAAAGTGGACCGTACTCTACATGAATGCAGGTTGTGTAGCAGCATATCCTGTATTCATGGAGTAATGTTACCCCATGAGATGGCAACATGACGCCAAGCAGGCGTCGCTTTGTGCGCTTGAATATATTTAACATAGCTGGGGTTTTACGTCCAAAAACCACGATGTAGAGATGGCGTACTGGAGGCTCCGAAAAATTTGACCGTCGGGTGTTCTTTAAAGCGCACTAAGATCGCCCAATACACGGGCCTCTACCATTCACGTCCATGAAATGTCACCGTGGGCAGGAATTGGACGCGCGACCTTCGGGTCAGCAGTCGAGCACCATAACCACTGCTGCACTGCCGCGGACGCTCGAAAATACAGGTACATCCGTCTGGTAGAAGAATACACAGTGTCGCAAGCTGGAATATTAAACCTGTGCAGAAAGACTAGGTCTTACTGAAATACCTTCTTGTGTATTCTGAAATGAGTTGAAATTTTGGTCATTACCGTTAAAACCATAATCTTCATTTGAAGCATGTCGTAATGGCGGACTCCTGAGTATTTCGACGACGGTGAGTCAATTGACGGGTATAGAATTCACACCACCACCATCGGTTTTGCTTACTCTCTCCCGCAAAATGCTGCCACCTCATCGAGCCCTACTCAGTAGTGAAATGCTATGGCTACCGTACGCTGTAGCCCATCGCTGACAAATCTTTAGATATAATTCGGGCAGTAAAGACTAGAAGTAAAACGACTTTTAAAGGATCCAATACACACATCATTTTGTTCCCTTAGATATTAGGTATTATGCTGACACGCCTAAAGCACAATGCTAGGAAAGAACCTCCTTAACAGCTTTTTTATTGGTGCCAAGGTTGTTTTTATGCATGCACTAATACGAGCAGCAGGTAAAGTTTATTATGCTCTCGCGCAAGAAAAAAATCGGCAGATCCCACGACCGTGGGAGCCGATGTTATGCGAAGCATGCGGCGGGTAGGTGCTGTGGCGTAACTTTTTTTACTGAGCGACACATTACAAAATGACGCTAAAGATTTGTATAATTTTATACGCAACGTACATTATTTGAAGAGCCGCATATGTGTTCTTTGACCAGTTGTTTACGGTTTGGTACGCTGCCATGGCAACGGGTGTTTACCAACCCAAAGCGGTAAGCTGATATGTAGTGCGTATACGTGTTGCGAGAACGCACGCACGTTTCACGAGCCCGTGTGCATGTGTGCAAGAAGTTCTTGACAGTTTCTTGAACAAGGGCATCACCGTGATCAGTGAGCACCACAGCTGGTCATGACTTGTTATAGGATCCGGTCGTGATCGTGGTGACGAGGGGCCCATGTGTATTGGGTATATATAGCTGTGGAATTCGTGGATGCCTCGGTCATTTCGTCGACAATTCGCTTCTACAAGCCGGCTATTCGGAACCTGAAGCCACCCTACGCGTTGGTGAGGTATAGGCCGTCGAGGCTGATAGGCCTGTATAGTGCTACGTAACCAACATCAGTGGACGGTGTTCGTCGTATTCGTAGACTACCCGGGCGTATGTAGCCTGCGTAGCCTAGTCTACAAAGTGGCCGTCAATCAATCTGGCATCATCCTCGGTCATCATGAGGCCCCTCGCCACCTCGTAAGAAATGAAGAGGACACTGCGTCGTTCTGGTGGTCGAAGTGCACTTTACGGTGAGGGTGTGGACATCATACGTAACTTTCGTTAATGTATGCCTCCGGGATCGAGCAATGCTGCAATATAGCTTGCTGAATCATAGGAATACAAACGTTTTTATTAGACTGCTATAAAGCGGAGCCACGCTGGAACTACAGACGTTAATGTGATATGGACGCCTGTATCGTAGGAGTACATATGTAGGAGTATCATGTAGTGTTTATTGCTTTCTTTTAAAATTACGATAGCCAGCACCACAACCCAATTGACGTTGCCCCAATATTACGCCTGCGTAGGCTGTTTTTCCAAACCAGTTTATAGACCTGGTGTGGCTCAGTGGTAGAATACCTGGTTGCCACGCAGAATGCTTGGGTTCGATTCCTGCTGGTATCCTAATTTTCATTCTTTCCATTCGTTGAGTCAACGCTGCCGATGTTGGTTTTCCTTCACGCTCTAACATTTAAGTTACAAATGTCTGTTCTCGCCGTTCCTAGGTAGATATAAACTGTCGATCACCTGTGGCACATACCCGTACACCGCGGCCCATGGTAAATGGGTATGTGCCACATGTGTCTAGTGGAAGGGGTTTGACGACGTACGCGACAGGATTTTAACGTTATTCATGTAATGACCCGGCAATCACATTCGTCAAATCCTCTTACCCTCCCATGTAAATTTTGGTCTACACCATGGTAAGGAGGCGATCATGAGAGCACCCAGGCGTAGGCGGCTAGATAGATAGATAGATAGATAAATAGATAGATAGATACGTAGATAGAAACGCTCAAAGTGCCAGAGGTTCGCTTAGAAATGCTTCGCATTTAAAAGCAAAATAACAAGTGAGGCCGTTTATTTAGGTCCAGCCAAATGAATGCATAGCTTTGTATGTGACCGTAAATGCGTCATCTGTTGTTTGTGACTTGGCAGACACAGCAACCGCCATGTTCCGAGCACAAATCTGAAAAAAGGGGAAAAAGGAAAAAGTTGATAAATAAAATAGTCGATAAGCTGTTTATATTAATCAGCGTTAGCTATTTGGAACTCTTCATAAAACTGTAGGATAACGCATTTTTTGTATTGCAGGGAACACCTATATGTTTCGTGATTGTTCAGGGAATAATGGTATCCACGTTTTTAAATATCGACTACATAATCACCCGTGTGATCGGTATTTCGATGATGATTTAAAACATGGGTGAAAACTGCCTTTAGGCGGTGCCAAGGCAGCACAAACGCGTCTCAAACGCGCTGCCTTGACGTGGTGGCCAAGTCAAGTTCAAGTCAGGAGCGTTTCTGAATACGGGGGTAATAACTTCACTTTCTTGCACCAATTTGCATATTTCATTTTGCGTTCGTCTCGGCATTCATAACTGCACGCATTTGCGGTGCTAAATAAGGCAATCGCAAAAGTGTCTGGCAGGGCGCTAAAGATTTATTGAATCCCACGCCGGACTAGACAGAAATGCAACGCGCGTCGTGTCTTCTTTCTAGCCCGCCGAGATTTTAGGGGCGAAGCTCCTTATAGCGGCACCCGTTCGTCCCGTAGTAGGTGTAACCAGTCTTAAAAACGGAGGGGCGTGCACACATGAAGGCTCCCTAAAGACAATGCGCTGCGACAGTAGGTGATATGTATCGCCCTATCCTCTCCTACGCTTCCACCTCTTTCTCCTCTCCTGCGGTAACCCCCCCCCTATCTTGCATCACGGCGCAGCTGCGCCGACGCAGGCAGCGTCGCGAGGCAGCGTCGCAGCAGCGTCTTGATTGAAAAAACCGACCGCTCGCGCTGCACAACCGTTCACTGACCACCCCGTATATATAGGCACTGGATTTTGACCTCCAAGGTAGTGCGTTGTGCGATTTCCCCTGTGCGTGACTAAACAATGAAAATTCACTGCGTACATGTAAAATTAAAGTGAGCTGCAAGTCGTCATAACTCTCATCGCACCTTTAGTATAAACGCGCCCGATCTCACGTCGGTGATGATGTACTGGGCAGAATTCACGGAGGATTCACGGTTTACCGACGAACCTCCGCAGCTCACTCATCACCTCATCATCACCCACTCATCATCATTCACTCCGTGGATATGCTGTGATTTTTTGACGGGGCGAGCGCAAGCGGGGAACGCGGTGTTAGAGCCAGCAAGGAAGTCGCGCGTCACAGAGCTATTTTTAGCACCTATTTTTAGCCACCGTGGTCACCGCCTCGCGGTGTAAGGCGTTGACAAAATTTCACTTCTATTGGAAACGCGCCGAATGGGATGAACCCGTAGCAACGACGCGATGCAGGAGCTAATCGCGGAGGCCAGGGTCATAATGCATTGCTACAGTGAACTGTAGCATTTCTTAACTTTACCGCTCCGAGACGCCGACACCAGCCCGCCGGCCAAACACATGTGAAAGGAAAGTGTGATATATAAAAGAAGCGTTTGTAAAGCCTCCACAGTGTGTGTCCGTTAACATCAAAAAATGTCACCGTGCTCTCGCAGTGCTCGTGTGGGGTCAACATCAGAAAGGACAATTCGGACTAATTTGTTCTTGCGAGTTATAAATGGGCGGCTGGGACTGACACACCTCTTTTTGCGCCAGGTTGTCAATCGCTTTCTGTTCTTACGCAATGTACAGGACCCTTTTCTGCAGACTGTGTGCCAACTTCGCTTGTGCAAACGGTTTTAGCAAGAAATTTTTTGTCCGCTCGCTTTTCGCTCGATTATCTTTCCACTGTGGCACGGATGAAATTTGTACAAAGACCTTCGTGACGTTTTACTACCTGTACCGCTGTATAGAACCATGTACCCTGGGGGTCGATGGAGAAATGTACTAAAAGGGCCAAAAGAATGATGGTACCTGCAGGAATGAAAACATTCTTCTTTCAACTACATTCAGGTACACTTCCTGTCAAACCTTGGCTGGAGGAAAAGGGCATGTTTGTGCCATGGGGAACGTATTGCTTAATATGAAAAAAGTAGAAATAATAGACCATATGTTCCTCGACTGCTGGACGCCGTGTTTTAAATGCAAACGCATTTCTTAGTCGGGCTATGTAAGGCATCCGGCGTTGTCCGCGCGCCTCTCCGCTCTCACTCCCTCTCCCATAGCAACAGCCGCAGGCGCGCGCGCTTATCCTCGCCCCTAGCAACCGCAGCAGCTGGTGCGGGCGGAGTAGCGGAGAGTGAGTTGAGAGGTGGAGCGCGCTCTGGCGTGTGAGGGCGCTCGCATCGTGGGAGCTTGGCGGAGCTCCCGCGTGTGTGGAGAGAGTGTCGCAGAGGGTAGGTGCAGTGCTTCGCCGCTCCTTCTCTCGCCGTTCGCTCTCTCTCCTCCCTGCGCCACCGCCTCAATGCAGTGCGTTTGTGCTGCCTTGGCACAGCCTGAAAACAGCGCTTTAAAACGCGTTTGTGCTGCATTGAAGGCGATGGCAACATCCCTGAGGTGATTACGAACGCACGTAGGAAGCATTCGTTGAAAGAGGTGCCCAAAAGGGAGACACTTGAGCGCGTCAATGTGTCCAGCTTTACGCCATTAAAATTACTACGCCATGTACTCTCGGCGCAAGAAATGCATTCGCATTTCCTCACGATTCCCTTCGGGGAGGGGGGGGGGCATTTTTTTATGGGACGTACTGCAGCGTACCATGAAAAAAGATTTCCCTTTAGACCCTCCTGGAATTCGGTATCTCTCTGTCGAAAGTGATGACGGGACACCGTTTGATTTAATAATGTTGATTACACTACACAGCATATGGAAGTGCAGGATGGCCATACGGCACGCTCATGTGGACGCCCGTCAGGCGCGTCAATATTTAAAAAAGTGTAACCATTTTGTTTAAGAACAAGAACTTCTTGAAGATGCACCCGATTAGTTATATCGTGTAGAGCGTCTTTTAAAAATGAAGGAGGTTTAGAGTGTCCTCATTAGTCCCAGCATGATCCTTACCTTTTTTTCCTGTCGATCTCTCTCCCTTTTAACGCAACCAGTGTTCGTTTTGTAAATAGTGTTTCATCTTGTCTTTGTTTGTTACATGTCAAAAGCTGGCAATAAAGAAAAAAGAAAGGTCCATGGCGCGGTGGATAGCGTGCGCGGCATGTGTTGTCGCGGACTAAGAAGTCGTGGGTTCGACTGCCATTGACAGAACTTTTTACTGATGTTTTTTTTTCGTGATCAGATGATGTGTAATTTTTCGACGTCATTTTCTTGACGGAAATGCGTAACTGGTAGTCTTGGTGGACGCAGACATAAAAGACTATCGTGTTAAAAAAATGCGTTCCGTCCTTTCGCTGAGTTCGGACTTGCTAGGTATATGACTTCCTTTAATGAAGCACGTTAACTGTCTCTACGTCTCACGACTCTCCGACGAGGGTATACTGATCTGCAAGTAGAGTCCACGTGTGTCTTTAATTAATGAGAACCCTCTACGCGGCAAATCAGGATGCACATAAAGACTCAACAGCGCATTTTTCTCTTTGAGTGCATAAGTGTGAGCGGAACCGCTTGAGTGGCTCTCAAGACAGCCGCTGGCTGCTTTGTGTGAATTTTAATTAGCTGAAGCCAGCATGGATGCTGATTGAATACGCATTCATGAAATGTACATTGTGCTCTATGGGGATCGAGGACGTCTTCCCTTCGTGCCTCGTCGCCCACCTAGCTCGTTTTGCAGTCCCCGCGCGCCTCGATCGCTGGGAACCGCCGTTACAGGAGAACATGGCGGAGATAGCCGCGGTGCCATGCTTTCTTTCCCGGAGCAAGCCATGCTTGTCCCTCCCCGGCGTCGAGAAGTCGTAGCGCCGTGCTGGTATTGGCCGCGAGATCGAGCGGAGTCGCCGCCTAGCGGCTTCTGGCTGAACGGGACCTAGTGTGGATTGCTCCGTGCGTCGTCTGCTAGCCCCGTTGTGTTTGCATGTGCGCGTACTTCATGCAGATCCACAAAACGCAGTTTGTTCCGTTGCGTTAGTGCAAATTTAACCACTCGTACGTATGCCTACACGATGTAAAGAAGCATTCGGCCTTGATCGGCTGTATATGTATTGCAATCAGATCAGAGAGTGCACTTGTCGAGAGTGCTGTGTGTGGTCGTCGTACCCTCCGTCATGAGTTATACCAGTGTAGGCGCCGCTCTGTGGTTCAAGCGCATTGCAAAGTGCACTTGGCGTTGCCCTAAAGATGAGAAGTATTAAATCTCATGTGAATATAGCCTTTTAGCGGCGCGGTGGTAAAAAAAGGCTCGCATGTACTTGAGAGTTGTTGTTAGGTGTTGCTTATACGCTACGCGACGAGCTTTAGTTGTGTACGGTCCTGGTCTCACTAGAAAGAAATATTTCTGTTAAGTGACGTCTGACACTTCGGTTACTTAAATTGTCCCCTAAAAAGAACAGAAAATGAAATGACGCGGAAATCGCAAAACTGAGTTGCCTTGCGCAATTTTAACTTGTGGCGAAATTTATATAAAACCACCCGCGCACTTAGATTAAGGTGCGCGTTAAAGAGCACTGATGGTGAAAATAATCCAAACGGCGTAGTTTAAGTTTATGTCGTAGTAATTTCACGCGAAACCACTTCTTTTTAACGCGATAGCGTTAGAGAGCTCGTGTCGCAGAAATTCCGCTGTCGACGTCGGTGTCGGCACCGTTGGTTGTGAGCGAAAAATCGAGAAAGAAGCAAATAAATAAAGAATAAAATCTTCGGTCCCATTGAGGATCGAACCCGGGCTGTTCGCGTGGCAAGCAGGTGTCCTACCACAAAGCCACAATGTTACTTGCAGCTGCTTCCGAAAAAAAACACTACATAAATGCCATGTAGTGGAAGGTGGTCTCCCTAACGCATATTTTTTTCTTTACATTATCTTGAGCATTTGTGTTGCGTTGTTTAGATTGACAGAAGGCAGCGGACATTATTCGTATGAAAAAGCGTACTTTGGTCCCGTGAAGTAACCGGACCTTTGTTCCATTACTGTCGTGCAAGTAATCAATCGAAGAAATTCCGTGCTGTGCAGTTACCTTTGTGTACTGTTACTGGAATAAAAACAAGCGTGTGCGTGTTAAACGTCTCCGTAGCGCTAAAGCGCTGTCAGCCACGTAGCTTTCCTCACAGACGACTCCCAAGGCGCCGCCATAGTCCTCTTTGGGCTGCGCTAAACAGGCGTGACCCCCCAAAAATGCACTACCGAGGCTGTGACCTCGGCCTTTGTACTCCCGCGCGCAGCCCAACATGGCGGCGTTTTACATTTCATGGAGAACTGAACAAGAAATGCGAATGAATATTTGAGCACGCAGTGCACAAAGTGCTATTTCAACTCATCGTGCAGGAATACGGGCTTTCTTTTTGTTGAGGAGCATCCGAATGAACAAGAAGTAAATAGTTAATTCAGTCGCGCGACACAGCAGTGCGTAGTAGGTGGAACACAAGCTAAACATCTAGAAATAAAACAACCAGAAAACGTCACCCATTGCGAAAACGCCGACTGTCGCCGAAGGCGAGCAACCCGTTCGTTGGCAGAATGCGCTTCTCTCACAAGTAGTTGTAAAGTTCGGCGCGCTTCGTGCATTAATTCAGGAATGAAGAGCGCACATATTACCACAACGCTGCAGTCAACGCATTTTGATTGCCGGAAACTGGGTCCTATCGCTCACAACGAAGCGCTGTCGTGCACGTTTGTATACGCGCCGACAACCGCCTATCCACACTAGTGCGGCGACAGTGCTGCCACCTGTAGCCGATCTCGCTGCGAATACCTCCCTCTGTGCAGCCCATAAAAGGACACTAAAGAGAAACAGTTATTCGCTTCAGATTGATAAATTTTACTTTGATAACTATAATGTTAATTTCACCATCATAGGTGTTATAATAAAGGAGAAAATGAAGTTCAAAGTTTCATTTCTAAATTTTGCGACAAAATGTCCACGCGTGCCGTCGCGGATTTCAAAGTGTATTTATCGAATTTTGGTGCCGTTGGCTAAAAAAAATTCCTCAAACTTGGTATGTTAACTCTTTGGCCTTCTCAGAGGATACACTGCAAACACAAACTAGCCTAACTGGGCGTTTTAAGGGCTATAATCCTCCTTAAAGGGACACTAACGGCAAATATTAAGTCGACGTTCATCGTTGAAATATCGGTCCAGAAACGTCGTAGTGCTACTTTTATGACAAGGAAGTGCTTATTTTGAAATAAAATCACGTTTTAGTGGTCCGCATCGAGTTAGCGCACTTCAAGTCACCCGCCTGAAATCAGACATTCATACGTCACTACTGCCGTGCCCAACGTTGCCCGCCTTTACTGCGCGGCCGCCGACACTAGCAGCAGCAGAGCGAAAGGAGCGGGACCCACAGCAGCAACAACGGCTATCGCAGCTTGCCGCAATCGCCGGAATGGATGTAGACGGAGAGCTTGACAACGAGACATTGGCTCGCAACGCTGGGCTCCAATTCAGCGAGAGGGTTCATTCCGCGGCACCCTGTGAAAAGACACAATCGGTTGCCCTGCTGCAGCACTGGCGTTGTGGACCACTCGGGCATCCGGCAATATCACATGCGTGCGGCATTTTGTCGAACTTTCTGTCAGAGCGACTTTCACGAGCGCGCAAAACACACGCGGTTGTACGCGATCCCGAAACTACCACTGAGACGCGACCGCATGAGCGAAGCAGGGCGCCGGGCGAAGCGCAGTTCGGCGAAAACGGAACCTTTGAGCCACTCGCGCCGTTCCCCATGGCAACGCCTCAGAGGTTCTTTCTTCCATGAATCAAACGGAACCAAACAGCATTTATTACGTATTTTGATGCACGGAAGGTTGTTTTTTATTGCTGCTAGTTTGACTACTAGTGTTTTATTGCAGGCAGACTCTCATACGTCATCGGGATCACTTCGAAAATGTCGCACTCGTGGCGCTCATCATGTGATACACTTAGCTTAATTTCTCGTTAAGTAGGGCACTGCTGTTGATAATATTGCAGTTTTAGAAGTTGTCATACATTGAGCTTTCACTCTGACATAAATTGTTGTTTGCCTTTAGTGTCCCTTTAATAGTACCTTCATCTGGACAGTACTCCCTTAGGGTGTAATGAGGTGGGTGTATATGGTTCTGCGTCCTCAATTTTGCTTCGTTAAGAAATAATATGAAAAAAAGGAGGTAAATTCACTATCTGACGCCATTCGTCAAATGGAGTTCATAACAAGAAAGTCCCATCTCACTTCCTCTGGCATGTTTTCTCCATTTTTTCAGAAGCTTTCCGTAAAGCCTTCAGTGCTGGCGGGCATTACGCAGCTGTGCGGGGGAAAGTAGTAAACGAAACAAATACATAAACAAATAAACTAAAAGGAAAAGCCTGCGAACCCTCGATGTGGTCAATCGGCACCGCACGCACACTCAGTATGCGCTTGTGTATAACGGATTGACTAGAGGCGGCGTGCTTCAGCGCACGGAATAAAATCCCGTGCACAGATAGCCCAGAGAAAGAGATATACGCGACACTACGAGCGGCCCCTCTGAACGGGTACTGTATGCGTTCGAGAGGAAACGAGGGAGCGCCCTTTGACCTTGGCGGTTGCTGTTCACTGCGGCCTGCCCCCGCCAGCTCAAAAGCAAGCCAGACGAGGTGCTATCGACGTGAAATGGCACAAAGCTTCGCGACGCATGCGCGCGCGAAGGAAGAAAAATAGCAAAAAAGAAACAAACGCGAGGAGAGAGTCGTTGAAGTTCCGAATTGCCTGCGGCGGCGCGATCGTACCACGGTACCGTGACCTTGCGAACGCCACTTCTCACGTGCTCAGCCACGGGCGCTACATGAAAAAATTGGCCGCGTATCTGCGTGCTTCGCTGCAAATGTCGTGTAAAGACGATAGAAGAGGCGCTGTGTGAGATATGGACGCCATCTGGCAATACGTCGGGAAACATGAGTGCTGTGTTGCGTGCTGGTAGTCCAGGCGCAGCAGCAGGCGAAGACCTTTGCAGAGAAACGTCCGCACTCAACGAGTACTCTCCACACACTCTTTTATTTACAGGTCGCCTGGGTAAAACAGGAACGCCAGAGCGGCGCCCACAACCGGCAGCCTGAAGGCCGCCCACAACGCTGCTTTTTCATTTTTAAATATTTTTTTTCACCTTCTTGGCCTTCTCAAAACTAAAGTTTTTCAACACCAACCCATGGCATTCGTACAGTGCAATACAGAACCGAAACCGAAACACAACAATGAGCTCGTGCGAAGGGCACGGAGGAAGGCAAATTTCAGCGCAGTCGCATTTTCAACAAAGATGAACGCATACCAACTCGCTCAAGCTTCCATTCTTATGCATTTTCAGCGCAGCTTAAGAAACTAGGGTCCTTAAAATTACGTATGTATGCATTTTCTATTAAAGGAACACGCCACCTAATACTTACCTAGTGATGTTGCACCTCAGATATGCATGATTTTTACGTTTTGATCGACAACGTTCACAAGTATGAACAGCCGTACCAGTTCAAGACGGCTGGCCCTTGGGCAAGTGGTTCAACTTTGGCCGAGTGGCTGAATCGAGGGACGTGCCGACAAACAGAAAGACAGACAGACAGAAAGACAGACCAAAATTTCTGCGTTTAAGTTCCCCAAGAAAGACTATCGTCTTTAAAACAGGTGGCCGTGGCTCAGCTGTGTCGGCCTTGTGTGCGCGTTTTGTGCCTGCAGCCTCATTGTGTTCTCGCCGCTGGATGTGAAATGCGTCGTTTCACGACAGTGCAACATGCTGCACTGCGAGTGCGGTAATCGCGACGGCCCGTCGACTCAAGCGAGCGTGCCGCTGTGTGTTACCAAGCAGATGATGGGTACCCTGCGTGCTCGGAACAGTCAGGAACAAAAATGGTAAGTAATACTGATGTTCTCTCTCTTTGCGAGTCCTTATCGTCGTTTCGCACCTTTAGATGTTAGCCTGCACATTTTGTCGCGTGAAAAGTGCAATGAAAAGCAAAAAAAAAAGAAAAAAAAAGAGTCGGCATGTCGAGCTTGCGAAATGCCCGCCAGCGCACCATGAGCGTGGCATGTAACCCATGCCGTACATTACACGCAGGGGCGTAGCAAGGGGTGGGGTTGGGGAGGGTTGAACCCCCCCCCGCCACGAAAGTTTTCGAATTTGCATGTGCCTATATATACGCGCACGCATACAAACGCAAGCACGAACATAAAAAAAGGATGGTTGAACCCTCCCCCCCCCGCGAAAAAAAATTCTGACTACGCTTCTGATTACACGAATGTCATTGTTTCCATGTTACCAGCTGACATTTATGTTGGTCGTACAGTCACGCTGCGCAATACCAATTTTGGTGTATATGAAGCAGGCCAAACGGCCGTTAGCGCCCCGAGACCATGCTGTCAAAATCACGCCACACCTGACAAGCATGCCATGAAACTGTCATTTATGTGCGTCATACACTCTTGTGACGCAATACCTATTTTTGTAAATATCAAGTTAACGAAACAGTCGCAACAGAACCAAGGGAGAGGCGTGTAAATAATGTTGTTCATGAAATGCATATCATGATTTTCAAGTTATGACCCGTCATTTATGTTCTTCATACAGTCATGTCATGTCACACATACCATTAACGAAACGACCGCACGAGCAATGAGTCGTAGACGGCTCGATAGATAGGTAGATAGATCCGCTCAAAGTCGCAGAAGTGTTTAAGAAATGCTTCTCATTTAAAATTCATTAAACTCGGATAGCAATGATGTGTGATGCATGTTTTGGAACTCCTGTGAATATAACTCCTGCTTCACACGACCAGTGAATCGACCCACGAGTGCGCCCTGATAAAGTTGTTTGCACGATATAATTTTCTTCCTTGCGATAAAGCATGAATGAGGCATGATGCTTTCAGGGAATATACACTCGAGCAAAAGGCCACGGTTATCGCATTGTCACGTGATGAAATGTGCATAAAGGACAACTTTGTTTTTCTGTTCTCCAACTTCACTTGTTTGTTTTGATCCTTCGTCATGGTGTCAATTTGCGCGCAATAACATGTGACAAGACCGTGCGCTCTCGTTGTTGCAGCATCTACCTTGGATACAGTCATTTACGTTGGACCTCCTTCTGCCGCCATGCAACCGTGAGAACCCACCGAAGCACAGATTATCAGGAAGTGAAAATACTTTTCGGCAACAATTTTGCTTTGCACACTCTGCCCGTCTACTGAAATAGCATATTAAGGTACATAAGCACTGTACCTTGATACATATGCATCAAGGAACAATGAAATAGCATATCAAGGTACATTAACATCATTAGCTTGGACTCATTTAGCTAGAGCGAATAAATCATGTTAAAGCTATACAATGACAGCCATATCATGTGACAGACATCAGCTAAGTACAGTGTGTATTGTGAAGCACATGCATTTTATGGTATTGAATGAATGAATGAATAAATCTTTATTCCAGCAAAATACAGGAAATGGGCCTCAAGCGAAAAGGGACAATGGTAGCTTGAGAAGTGCTCAAGGCCCAGTAGAGCAAAAAAAGAGCAGCAGAAACAGTGTCTACATTCAAAGGCAAAACACATACACGATCTGCAGGGTGACAAAATAAAAAACGGTGAACATTTACGCTAGTGAAAACAATGAAAATCTGAAAACAGTGAAAACAGAAAAGAATGAATGGCCATTCAACGGCATGGAAGGAATGCAACTTCGTTGGTCACATATCAACAGTGGAATTTGCCAAGGTGGCATGTGCATATTCTTAGCCATTAGGAGATGTGCAAGGCTAATTTAATCACATTCATGTAAGTCAGCTGTTGAGTCTGTTGAACCAGATTGTTGAATCACCTTCTCTATTCCCTCTCGTTAGTTTGCTGTTTTGCATTATGTTTCCATAGATTTTAAGGTCAATACATAGTATCATGACTATTGACACAATTTGACAAAGTGAAAGCGCAGTTATTGTGCCCAGGCCTTAGTTTATCCTCATTAGAAGTGCACTGCTTATTTGTGCCATGGTTCAGTACCAAGTTGCCCAATCTTCACTCCTAAACAGAGTAGGTGCAGTTGATCAAGACCTTGCTAATATTCACAACCCTTTTAAAGTGTGCTTATAATGATAACCTTATTGACATCAAAAACTACCCAGATAATGGTAAACATGAGAATAGTACACTTCTGGTGGTGTTTCGCATTTTAAATGCGAAGCATTTCTTAGCGAACTTCTGCGACTTTGACCGTATCTATCTATCTATCTATCTATCTATCTATCTATCTATCTATCTATCTATCTATCTATCTATCTATCTATCTATCTATCTATCTATCTATCTATCTATCTATCTATCTATCTATCTATCTAGCCGCCTACGACTTTGTGCTCTCCTGGTCGCTTGGTTAATCGAATGTGCACCAAAATTGGTATGGCGTAACATGACTGTATGACGAACATAAACGACAAGTCATAACATGAAAATCATGACACGAATGTCATGTACAGCATGATTTACATGCTACGCTCATGGTGCGCTGGCGGCCGTTTCGCTAGCTTGATATACACCAAAATTGGTATCTTGTGACGTGACTGTGTGACGAACATAAATAACACGAGTTAACATGAAAATCATGACACGCATGTCATGTACAGCATGACTTACGTGCCACGCTCATGGTGCGCTGGCGGCCGTTTCGCTAGCTTTATATACACCAAAATTGGTATCTTGCGACGTGACCGTGTGACGAACATAAATAACACGAGTTATCATGAAAATCATGACACGCATGTCATGTACAGCATGACTTACGTGCCACGCTCATGGGGCGCTGGCGGCCGTTTCGCTAGATTGATATGCACCGAAATTGGTATCTTGCGACGTCACCGTGTGAAGAACATAAATAACACGAGTTATCATGAAAATCATGACACGCATGTCATGTACAGCATGACTTACGTGCCACGCTCATGGGGCGCTGGCGGCCGTTTCGCTAGCTTGATATACACCAATATTGGTCTCTTACGACGTGACCGTGTGACGAACATAAATAACACGAGTTATCATGGAAATCATGACACGCATGTCATGCACAGCATGACTTACGTGCCACGCTCATGGGGCGCTGGCGGCCGTTTCGCTAGATTGATACACACCAAAATTGGTATCTTGCGACGTGACCGTGTGACGAACATAAATAACACGAGTTATCATGAAAATCATGACACGCATGTCATGTACAGCATGACTTACGTGCCACGCTCATGGTGCGCTGGCGGCCGTTTCGCTAGCTTGATATACACCAATATTGGTCTCTTACGACGTGACCGTGTGACGAACATAAATAACACGAGTTATCATGAAAATCATGACACGCATGTCATGCACAGCATGACTTACGTGCCACGCTCATGGGGCGCTGGCGGCCGTTTCGCTAGATTGATACACACCAAAATTGGTATCTTGCGACGTGACCGTGTGACGACCATAAATAACACGAGTTATCATGAAAATCATGACACGCATGTCATGTACAGCATGACTTACGTGCCACGCTCATGGCGCGCTGGTGGCTGTTTCGCTAGCTTGATCTACCCCGGAATTGGTCTTGCGCGATGTGACTGTGTGACGAACATAAATAATAGGAGTTAACATGAAAACCATGTCACGCATTTTCCTCAATGACATACAAGACGATGTATGCAGCTCTTTGCTGGCTGCTTCGCATTACATCGATTCCCACAATGCGTGGGATCTGCCGGCTTTTTTTACCTCAGTTTGCTTTTCGCCCCGTTCACAATAAGTGAAAAGCTCACAAGGAAATACTTAGCAGCATCTGAATTTTGTATTTATTTCGTGTTTTCACAAAAAATTTGCAATAAGGATAGTCAAGTTTGAGTCTTTGGTAATAAGTTCATTTTTATTGATACAGAAATGTTAGTGGACTTCATTTTTGTGTAATTTTCAGGAATACACTTCTGGCAAAGCAGGAACTGTTGCTTGCCCACCTGTCTGTGTTCAAGACAAGTGTATTGTGGGGGCATGAGTGTCAGCAGGGCTTTGTCTTGGGGGGTGCAAGGCGGCCTAACGTAGCGACCTGGTGAGCGCAAGAGCATTAGTGTAGCTTGGGTGGGGTAAAGTGCTGGTGTGTCTTGAGGGGGACAGGTGCCCTTTGTGCAAACCTCTGCTGACACCCATAAATGCGGGAACACTGATGTGTCTCACTTTAGGCTATGTTGAACAGCTCGTACATCTTATTACATTTGGGCCAACACTGGTATTGATGCAGAGTGTTATGCGCAACACTGCGTGCAACTTTTCTGATATCGTGTGCATTTAAAGTTTTGCATTCTTTAAAAAACGCCAGGCCTGCGCTGAAACCGCAGCACAGTCACAGCGAAAGCTGGAAGAGCGGCGTTTCAAGAGCCCTTTGTAAGCTCTCTTGGGGCTACAATACAAGTACACTAGAAAGGTACCCACTACGCCATAAATCAAATTTTCGTGAAGTTGGGAAGCGCCTACTAAGCCATTATTCGTCATTCTGCGGAGAAGCGAGGCACCAGCTACACGTCTGTAAGGGATTATGTGCACTTTTGTTGACGCGACGACTGATGACGATGAAGAATTACGGCTCAGCCCTTTGTAATGGGTTGGAAGCTTTAAACGGCCCACCAGTTATGTAATTTGCACTGGGTGACGCCCGGTCGCTATTTCCCTCTGCCGTCATGCTGTATAACATACGCTGACGTGGGAGAGAGACGGGGGAGGGGTGCGAAGAACTTTACTGAGACCCCGAGGAAATGGATCATGCGCTTATGGGCTTCCTTGGCAACCAATACAAGTGCACTTGCGAGGAACCCACTACGCTATAAATCATTGTAATTTTTGAGAAGTAGGGCAGCAGGCACTGTGCCATTTTTCGTCATTCTACGGAGAGCCGTGCTATCTGCTAAACGCATGCAAGGCATTATGCGCACTTTGTTGATGCTGTGCCTGATGGCGACGAAGAATTATGGCAGAGACCTTTCTAATGGGTTGGAAGCAATCAACAACCTACTCGTTGCGCAATTCGCATTGTGTGACGCCTGGTTATAGAATTCGCGTTGTGCGACGCTTGGTGCTTATTTTACTCTTCTACCACACTATATTGCATATGCTAATGTGGTTCGTTCCCGACACGAAGCCTGTATAGGACCTTTTTGCAAAGCAGTTTCAACCACCGGCATGACTCAGAGGTTGAATACTGGGCTCACACGCAGAGGACCCAGGTTCGAACCTCGTTCCATCCTGGAATTTTTTCTTATTTCGTTTTTTTTCTTATTTCGAGCGATGCTGGTTACGGACACCGGCGGCGGCGGCAGCGGCGGCGGCGGCGGACAACTACGGCGCCAAAAACGGCCGGTGAAATGATCTCATAACAGCTTTCGCTGTAAAAGACGCTGAGTGGACCCAGTGTTATTCAGCAAACACAAGTCCTAACAGGGATAGTTGGGCGAGTTGGCGTATATTCATAGTTAAAGAGGGTGCGAAAAAAATCAGAGCACAGAGAAATGAAGGGGACAGGATGACGCGCTACTAGCAGCTGAAGTTTAATCGAAACCACAGAAAGATATAAACACACAATACGAAACAATTACAAGATTAAACAATCACACGTCCACAGAAAGAGCATGAACATGACCAAAAAAGCCAAGCATATGTTCAACTTCAGTTGTTAGTAGTGTGCTGTTCCGTCCCCTTAGTTGCTATGCGTTGTGGTTTCGTTTTCGCTTTTTCCTTAGCCATGAACCTAACTCCTGGCTGTTTTACAGCCTCTATACATGTGTGGTCAATTTGTATTCATCCTCATGGCATATCATGTCCTAGGATCCATTGTGCAAAGCCTCCAGTCACTAATTATAGGAAGTTTTTTATTTAGTGCATGGTGGTTGCCTAATTCAAGAGAGGGAAAGAGCAGAGGAAGGCAGGGAGGTTAACCAGAAGTTTGCATCCGGTATGCTGCCCTGCACTGGGGTTGGGGAATACGGGGTTGAAAGCGAGAGAGAGAAAATAAATAATAAGAAAAAAAAACGCAATCACAACCACACACACACAAGAGCGTTCCGCTCAGAGGCGCTCTAACAGGCCAGTGGATCGCAGGAAGGCGAGTAGTGCTTGTATAGCCTTCTTCTGTGACGTTATGTCCGGACGATGGCGTAAATGCCGACACCACCGCCTGTGAACACTGCGGCGACGAAGAAACGATTCGGCATGTTCTGTGTGACTGTCCGAAGTATAGAACACAGAGACAATCTCTTTGCCATGCTCTCAACAAGATAGACGACCAGCCTAATTCAAACTTAACGTTGCAGCCATAGTGCTTAGATTATTTTCAATGTGGTAATCATGCATAAGCCATCAAGTGAGGAATTAAGGATGAAGAACTTGTGAGTTACAGGTGGCACTAGCTGGCATGAAAACATTAAAACATAGCTTTACTAGTTATGCATATTAGAAATATTGGTACATTGCAGTCATGTGATTATGGCGGGAAGTTCCCAAGCGCACTTCCAGAAATTTACGATGGTTTCCAGGTATCTGTGAGTAAATATGTACAGCAGCTTATGAATGCAACATTGTCATTTCGTCGGCATTTCTGAATGCTTTTATGCATCTTGGTAAGTGGACCTACAGTCAACACCACGGGTTAATTTTGGGCTTTTTCCTAAGAAACTGAACTACAAAACCATGTGCGACATATTTTGATGCCATAGGGCAAGCTAATGCAATAACAAACTGTACAACTGCCTGTCTATACAGTTTCATATTTCCCAAAAGTGATGCTAGCCTTATTGTACTAATTTAGTTGCCTTCATGTATAGGCTGACACCGAGTTCCTTGGGTAGCCTATTTCTTTGGATTGTACTTACATACTGGCACGGTGAAGTGCACACGTCAGTGTGCATCACGATGAGATTTTACACCCTACTTTCGTGTTGCTTTACTGCTGTGAATTATGTATAATGCTTAGGCTGTACTGTATATGTTGTTCCACGTGTTCAGTTTTGGGACCAGGTTCTGTGCGCGACGATGGAAATATATACCTATATTCTTACATTGACACGAGAACTGCTACTGTTTTGATCCCAATAAAATATTGGAACCACTGGTTCTTGTATCAATTGAAGTATGACTACTTGTCGTGCATGTAAATTGAAGAAATGAACGTGTGCTTGCAAAACAAATTGCTTAAACACTGCCTGCTCAAAGTAACTGCTTGTGTTTTATTACGAAACGCATTCAACAGATGATTCACAGATTATGACACATTGTAGAAGGCGCTACTGCCCCTGCGTGCAGCTCGCGGCTGTGCGGGCGCATTAAACGCACTTTATGTAGGCGCGTTACAGTGTCCCCGTAAATCTGGAATTTTCTGCGTGTGTAATTTTCATATGCGAATGCAGGCGGTCTTCGAACAGCTCAGAACACGCTGCCGCTTCTAGACGCGTTCAGCTCGCCTCGGCAGAAATAACGAGAATTGCTCCACAGCGTACGCTCATGGAGTGCACATACGTTCAGTCATCTCAAGATACCTTTGTCGCGCTGGCATTGACAGATTTCGGGTGAGCGAAGCATTGGCGATATATGGAGGACCACTCGAGAGGGCACATGTTTATCATTTTTCTAGCGGCGCGACACGACGAACCGACGAATTCGGAGCCGAAGGTGCTTACGTCGGCCTGCATGACACCCCACAAATTAGGTATCGACCTTACTCAAGCGCAAACACACGCCGATGGTACAAGAACAGAAGTTGAGAGTTCCGCGGACGGATTACCAGCCGCTGTGTACATACATTGGTACATATATAAGCCTACGAAAAAAGCACGCGAGCAAGTGGTGGCGGTGTAGTGTAATGGTTATGGTGTTTGCTTGCAGTTCGTGTGTTCGCGAGTTCGATTCGTGTGTTGTGCGTACTTGCATGTAAATGTCATAACTGTGCATAAATACATTGACGTCCATTTTCTAATATGTCCTAGTGATGAATAATAGCAGAAATTGTTCGTGAAACTTTAACATAGCGTTAAAATTTTTTTTTTCTCGCGACCGCTCTTGGCCCGCCTTTAAAAGGAGGCTCTAAAAGCTCTTAAAAGAAGCAGAAAAACTCCCAATGCGCCCCGTTCAAGCCCCCAAAATGAGTTCAATAGAAACACCAAAAGTACCTTGTGAAGACTCTGTTAGTTCCATGCAATCACTCCCTTAACAAAGGATGTCAATAAAACCTGCTTTTCAAGGGGGTTTTGCGTAGTACCTTTAGGGTGCACGCTGCGGAACGAGCCCAAAACTCCCTAAAAGGCTGAAACCCGTTCGCAGGTAGTGTACTTCATTTTACCGTTGAAGAACTACGTAGGCCCTGGTAGGCGCCGTCCAATATATGTGACGTCAAGGCGAATGGCGAGGAAACTTCAAGGTGGCGTCGCCACCCACATTTTCTTTTTGCGGGATTTCTCGCTGACTAAGCGTCTTCTCAGAGCAAGTGTGGTGTTTTTGTATCGTGAAAGAGTAGTTTACTAATGCGCTGTAAGGGTGGTCACGCCGCGCACCACCACCACCGGATTGAACTCCGCTGTAAGATGGTCCATGGTTGGCAGAGCGATGAAAACACTACGGCAGTTCGAGGTGCACACCCAACATTACCAAACCGACTCGCAGTTTTCAAGCACGCCGATACACGGTGCGATGGGCTCCGCTCGACGACGACCACGCAAGCTGACGGAAGTGGCGCCACAGACCACGTGGTTGCGCCGAGACGCCACAGAGAAAAAATGAAAAAAAAAATGCCGCCGGCGTGACGTAACTTTTCGGCGCCTCCTCGCACCTCCGTCCTCCCTCCTTTCACGATCCGCGCAGCTTTCCGCGCGCTCGCGGCGTTGAGTTGAGGGAGAAGCTGCGGAACGTGATCTCTATAATTTGGTAACACCACTTAGACTTGACGGATTCGAAAACTTTTTGTGGCATATGACTCGTGAAGAGTCATACGTCAATAATGAGACTATTCCAATGTAACTAAGAAAGGTGTTGCAGGGCCCCTTTAAGCGAAGTTCTATTAGTTACAGATTTCGAGGCGCGGCGAAGACGGCGGCGCCGGCGGGTGTACAAAAATAGGCCTTCGGGTGCACACAAATTCGGGTGCACACAAATAGGCCTTCGATGGTGCGCCGCCGACATGCGTATTTGTATGCGCCGTTTTCCAATCAGTGATGTCCTCTCGATCGTGGACTTGACTGCGATCGGCCGCTTCTGATACAAATGTGATCTTTTATCGAGGTCACTTATCAGTACACCTTGGCCCATTTCGTTGTTGCCCCCTCATCGTTGTATTTCATTGCTTCACATGTGACCGTCATTATAGCCTGTAGCAATAGATGTCTTCGCTGCTACTGATGTGGGTGAAGGTGCAGTTAACTTCATGGAGGAGGGAAAGAAATAAAGACATAAACAGAGAAAGAAATAAAGAAATATAGTAGGTCAGGTACCACATGTCGCCACTTCACTTGCCGGCATTTTCTCGATAGAGGAAGGGCTCCTAATTTTTTTAATTTAGGTCCAACCAAAGGCATGCATGGCGTTGTATGTGACCGTAGCAGTGTCATCTATCGTTTGTAGTTGCATAGACGAGGTATTCATCGCTTTCGCCGCGCACATCTGAAAAACGAAGAATAGGAACATGTTGGTAATATCAGTCGATGATCCCTTTTGTTCGTTATTAGGAAGGCTTCGAAACCATGATGTAAGTATTGTTATATTGCAATGGACGGCAATATTACTTTCATGATACATCCTTGGATTGTGATGCGGGCGTTTATTTCTCTTCATTTATCGTCAGAGTTGAGGAAGCAGCCGTATAACGTATACTTCCGTGCCGAGATAAACATACCCGCACGGATTTACAGAAAGACGTAATTGCAGGGTAACCTTAGCAGTATCCAAACGGGTCACACTTTTTATATACATTTTTGCGGAACCGTTTCTGATTGGTATAATTAAGATAGCGATACCGTTCTACAGAGGTTGCCATAAAATAGGAAGATATGCAAAACAACTAGGCGTACAGAGGACGAACCATGCAAAATCCGGAGCGTGTTAAATGTTAATTCCGACTGACGATGGAATGACCACATCAGCTCTATCGTAAATTAGAAAGCATCAGTCTTGGAATTTTTCAGGTGCAAATTCAGTCCGTACAGACTTATTTAAAAACGGGTCTGTATTTCGCACAGGTACGCCCAATACTTCAATGTGGATGATTTCGTTGGAACTTGGTAGATTGAGCTTATAAAGAAATTAGAAAACATTTCCCGCTAAAGGGGACCATGAGGCGATGCGAAGCCGGATCACTTGCACGATCGCGTTCCGTTGGCGTTTGTTGGGCATGCTCTAGCTGGCTGTTAATTCTCACAGGCGAGCGGGGATCGCGGTCGGCAGGCGTGCGAGAGGGGGGCAGCGTAGGAGAGGAGAGAGAGGGGGAGGGGACGCGCATGCGCTGGTGCTCATCGCGGCGTTGCGCAGGAGGAGGAATTTCGGCATGTCTAGCCCGCGTTTCAGAGGAAGAGTGGAAAGGGGAAGTGGAGAGGGGGAGGGGAGAGGGAAAGGCGACAGGGGAAGTGAAGAGGGTGAGTGGAGAGGGTATGCGCATGCACAGTAAGGGTGGTCACGCCGCACACCCACCACCACCGGATTGAACTCCGCCATAAGATACTTCGCATCTAAAAAGTCGAGAATATAGCAGTTAAGTGTTGTCTTGGTAACTATAGCTGACAGCTTAGCTTGACAGAATGTGAGCATGAACTTAAATGGCAGCAGTATAGCGACCGTAGAAGGCCCACAAGATTAGCGTCCTTTCACGACGTTTATCCTTCTAAAACAGGCTAAAACTGCAATCATTATTTTCAGGCACCGCAAAATGACTGGCCACCGACCTCAAGATGTCTGGCCGCAGCTTAAAGATGGAATTTTCGTGTAACGCTGAGGTCCATCGGAGAAGTGTTGGGCGTGACTGGAGATGAGGAGCAGCGCTCTGGTGGTAGGACGGAGTCAGGCGTGGGAGAAGGCAGTGTGCAGCCACGCCAAGCGCAGGTGGTGCGATATTATTGATGACGTCATAGCTTTGCATCACTTTGCGCTCCACGGCCAGCCTTCCGCTCAGCTCCGCTGTGCCTTGGTGTTTACGAAGTTAGGTCAGTTAAGGTCACGCATAACTTATTGCGTTCAGCTACAAGGGCGTTGGGAAGGTCACTCCACAGGCGGATGACATGTGGATTCCTTAGGGGCGATATTGTCGGGTACAAGTTATGGAGGTGCTGGCAGCGCGCAGGTAGGAGACACAGATGGGGGTCTTTGGGTCCGCGCCTGCACCCTCGCCGCTGGGGTCTATGTCTGGCGGGGACCTTCGAACAGTAAAATGATTCTGTCGTTTGCTGCTCCATGCCCTCTCTGAAGGTTCCGGCCGACCGCCCAGCCTGAGCCTACAAAGTCCAGAAAGCGGCGGCATTTCCTCCTCAATTGCGGAAGCACACAAGCCTGCACCAACGGGCGGCACTCCGGTTGACGTGATGAGTCGGACGGCCGGTGACCATGCCTTTGGAGAACATTGCCGAGTGCATTAGCGGGACTATTCCTTTATTCGCAATACAAAACGCTTCAATAGGATCTCTTTCCGAAAAAGATTCAAACAATTGTGTGGCACTGTGGTAGAGCAGTAGCTTGCCACGCGAAAGGCCGGGTTTCTAATCTCCCTTGAAGCCTGTTCTTTTTTGTCCCAGTGAGTCCCACAGCTGCGGCGGAACCCTGCGGCGGCGGACATAACATCACCGAAATCGGCTGTTGTTGTGAGCTACAAAACAGCTTACGTTGCAAAATACAGAAAACTTACCAGTTTGCGGCTTTGAGTAACGTACTAGGGCTGGGGTTACGGCGCCAATTGAACAAGAAAAATACTTGCCGAATCTTGCACAAAGCCGCGCAAGGCTTGAAACAGTGGAATGCACTCTAAAAAAAAGGAGTATAGGTGACTCTTTTCGGAGAGTTGTGACTTGCCACGTATACGACTCGCTTTAAAGAGTCACAGTGGACTCTCTTGGTGGGTCAGAGTCGGCGCGCTCTACGAGATTACCCTGACCCTTTAGATAGTGGAAGGACTCTATCCTTCGCATAAGAGTCCTTCCACTATTCCTCAAGGGTCACAAAACGCAACCCGCGGAACCAACCCTACGCATTCCTAAAAAAAAGAACGCCAGGCCTGTGGCGGAAAGCGCAGCACAGTCACAGCAAAAGCTCGACGAGCAGCATTTCTAGAGACCTTTATAAACTCTCTTCTGGCTACTAATACGGGTACCTAGCAACGTGCCCACTACGCACAAATCATAAATTTTGTGGAAGTTGGAAAGCACCCACCGCGACATTAACGTCATTCTGCGGAGAAGCGAGGGTACCATCTGTGAGGAATTAAAAGCACTTTCTTTATGCGACAGCTGATGATGATGCAGAATTGTGGCTGAGCCTTTTGTAATGGGTTGTAAGCTTTAAAGGACACTAGTAACGTAATTCGCATTGTGTGACTACCGGTCGTTATTTCACTCTCCCACAACGCATATATTATACGCTAACGCAGCAAGAGATAGAGAGAGGGAATTAGCTTTATTGAGACCCTGAGGAAATGGATCGCGGAAGCCTTATCGGCTTCCTCGCAACAAAATGAAGGCACTTGCGAGGAACCCCCTACGCTATAATATAATTTTGTGTATTAGGGAATCAGCCATTATGCAATTTTTGTCATTCTGCCCAGAACCGTCGTACCTGCTAAACACCGTAAGGAAATATGTGTACTTTGTTGATGCTGTGGCTGATGACGATAAAGAATTACGGCAGAGCCCTTTGTAATGGGTTCGAAGCATTCAACAACCCACTCGTTGCGCCATTCGCATTGTGTGACGCCTGGTTACAGAATTCGCGTTTTTGTGAAACTTGCTTGTTATTTTACTCTTCTCCCACGTTACATACCTATGTAATGTGGCTCCTTCCTGACGTGAGCCTGTATAGGGTCTTTTTGCAAAGCAGTTTTAAGCACTGGCATGGCTCTGAGGTTGACTACTGGGCTCCCCCGCAGTGAGCCCAGGTTCGACCCTCGTTGAATAGTGGAAATTATTTTTATTTCATTTTTTTTTTCGTATTTCGAGCGATAGTGGTTGCGGACACCGACGGCGGTGCCGGGGGCAGCGGCGGACAACTACGGCGTGAAAAACGGCCGTGTGCTCTGATAACAGCCTTCGCTGTAAAATTACACCATCTCCCGCTAAAGGGAACCATGAGGCGATGCGAAGCCGAAGCACTTGCACGATCGCGTTCCGTTGCCGTTCGTTGCGCTTGCTGCTGATCTAGGTCAGATAGTTATCGAACCAAAGTCGGTCGCCCACGTTGCAGCTGTGCCCGAAGCTCCGGTCGAGGTATTCACGCTGGAGCCGGGCGTCGGCACCGTCGAAGCCCGGGCGTTGAAGTTGTCAAGCGAGGCGTTCTGCACGGGCGTTGGACTCGCGTTGTCTGTCCGCAGCCGACGCGTTGGCTCGACGCTGACGCTTGGCTTCGACGTCGGCGTTGCGTACGGCGGGGTTTGCTTGCCGACGCTGCCGTTGCGTTTCGGCATGTCGAGCCCGCGTTTCACCCGTAGCAGTTTCCCGCCGACGTGGCCGTTTGCGCTGGGCTTCCCTATCCCGGAGCTCGGGGTCCGCTTGCCGACGTTTACGTTGCGCTTGGGCGTATCGAGCCTGCCGCTGCTCTACCCGCTGTTGCGCGATCTCGGCAGGCGTTAAGGTATTACTGCAACTGGCGCGACGACGTTGGACGTTGGACCTAACGCGAGCCTTTTATCTAAAAGACGAGAGGGAGTGGAGAGGGGGAGAGGGGGAGTGCAGACGAGGTGTGTGGAGAGGGTTTGCGCATGCCCAGTAAGGGAAGTCACGCCGCATACCATTTGCGCTCCGCCGTAAGATGCTTTGCATCTAATATCGAAGAGACTGAAAGAGGAGGCCGAGGCGCCACGCCAGTCTCCTCGATACTCCGTCGGCGATCCACGCCGCCACAACGCGTGATATGTACGGCGCATATGACAGCGCCTTCATCATGGACCCCAATCGATATGCGCTTCACGAAGTCCAGTGACTCCCGCAAAAATGCTCTTTTTTGCTGCTGCCTTCCAAAAGGGCTCAAATGGACACCCGAAGAGAGTCACGGTGTCGTGACCCTCGTTTCACATTTTTTTTCTTAAAGTGTGGGCGATTCTGAGGACTAATCTTCTTGCTTCTAGGTTGTTTCTAGGCCTTAGCTAGGTGATGCTAGGGTGTTTCTACGTTGATTCTCCGCGCAGAGAGGTTCGACCTAAACCGCAGACAGTCACGACAATACACGGTTTTCCAAGCTCCAGAGACAGAACGCGCTGAAACTAAGCGTTCGCACCTCTCATAGATCTACGGGCACGTCGTCGTTTGCTTAGGCCACTAGAGCGTGCATCTGCAACGCAGCGAGCGCCTCCGCGTCATCTAGGATCTTTCTGGAACTAGAGGTGGCTACGACCGCGCCATCTAGTGAACACTCGAAGAACTAGAGGTGGCTACCTACTACTACTACTACATACTACAGAGGAGGGACAGACCCACACCCTAAGGAGCTTCGTCCTTAAAACATGCCCTATCAACCTATCACCACAAAATGCCTAAGCTAGAGTACTTGAGGAAATACTTCCTTGGTTGATGACGACTGAGTCTGAAGCCGCAAATTACGCAAGGTACACTAGACGAACATCAATACGACTGCCGGGAACTTTATTAATTTTTTTCTGACGAGATGTGCCACGTTACTTTACAACTTTAGCGAGTGTCGCGTTTTCGCGTGCTCACTCTTTACGACACATGGAGGTATTTTCCGGCATCAGCTGGTTAAAGCAAAATCGCATAGTTTGCAAAATGATCATGCATTTTCAACAGCAGACATAGAAGTGCGAAAGAATCGCTGTGGTGTAATTCGACACATGCACGAGAGTATGCGCTGTGTCTGTAACGCGAATTTTAATATACGTACCACATAATTCGTTCCGACGTGTTTCATTTCTTCTGGCAGCTTCAGGTGCGTATACAACATTGAACTCTGTGAGGCAAGAGAAAGTGTTGAGAACAGCAAGTCGAGGTGTAGCGTCCACGTTGGCATAACACAGACGTTAGACACCATGTAAGACATTTTCTAAAGCAGGCCTACAAGATTTAGTCCTGTTTGCCAGTGTATCTTAATGGAGGGATTATCTTTCACGCTCTCTGCAACAATTCCGCTGAATTACAGCTGCCATATGCCGAGTGTTTCCATAAATTGGCCCAAAATCCTCAAAAATCAGGAGGATGCGATATTTGCTCACTGCCTTCAGAATTGCTTTTTCAGTAGCGGCAGGCACTTTAAGATGGTTAAATACATGATTTGGACAGTAATTAGGAAAGTTAAATTAATTGACTTTTCAACTAACGTAGTTAGCAAGTTATGTCAAATGGGCGAAGTGATGTTCTCCATGCGAAGGACGCATTGCAGCTTTGAGATACAGAAACACAGCGTCTAGTAATTATTGTGGCGCTGGAAATTCTACCAAATTCAACGGCTGTTCAATTTGGTTCAATTTCTTGTTCTTGAATTACTGAATTACTTCTCCTGTAGGCTGCGGCTACAGAGAAGAAATTGTGCAGACATCGAAGAAATATCGTATTTCCGTGATATTTGATAATCTTGGACAGAAATTCTTGAAACATCCTGCAGATACCAAGATCGTGAGTTTTTTTCTTTGTTAGACACAGCCTAATGAATGTAATAAACGCACAGCGGGCACGATTTGTGACGGTTTATGGAAGAATGGTGATCGTTACATACATGGAAGCGAAATAAGTTTGCCTGGAAAACGGCATGTACCCCGTTAGAAATCGAACAATAACCACGAGCTACGCATACGATGCTCTACCAACTGAACTACAGCGCCGCCTGCTGCTCGTCCACATTATGGGGTGTTTATGTATGCGTAATCGCGGGTGCGTTAGCCACGCGCAACTTGTATCCGTGGCAGTGAATGTGGAATACTCGTTGCTTTGTACGCAGTGGGTGATTCTTTGCGGACTGGCAGCTCACCAGTGCCCCCTCCAACTTTGAAAAAAGCATCAAAGCTGCCTGGATGCAATCTTCGCTATAAGATAAACAAAATATCCAATATATATATAATATATATATATATATATATATATATATATATATATATATATATATTATATATATATATATAAACGGTGACAGAAAACCTGACTTGTTATGTGACTCGCTAATTTGTAACATTCCAGCAACATTTCAGTGTTTCGTAAGGGACACGAACCACTTTTTGTCGGCAATTAATGAGATTACTGTGCCTAATGGTTCTTTCCTTGTAACACTGGACGTATCGTCCCTGTACACAAAACATCCCTTATTCGGACGGCATCTGGGCGGTTGTTGAGACGTACGGCAAATTTTTCCGGCGATAAGCCAATAGACAGCCCTACCCTAGCGACACTACTTGAAATAATTCTCCAGCTGAACAATTTCGTGTTTAACGAAGTCCACTACCTACAGGTTAGCGGCACTTCTATGGGAACTACGATTGGACCGAACTATGCAAACATATTTATGGGGAGGCTTGAAGAGCAATTTTTATGCAGTCGCCCATTTAAACCGCTATGCTACAAGAGGTTCATTGACATCTTTTTTATTTGGCCATATGGTGAATCTCAACTTCGCGCATTTATATCGGATTTTAATAACGTCACCCATCTATATCCTTCACGCACACCTACTCGGCGGAAACTATAACTTCCCTTGACGTCACTGTAAGCCTGAGGAACGAGAACCTACTGGACTAAGCTTTATCAGAAGCTACTGATCGACAGCAATATCTTCATTTCAACATAGTCACCCTTAAACATTGTAAATCAAGATCCCATATAGTCAAGCAGTCCGTTTTAACGCATTTGCTCAGAGCGGCAGACTTCAGTGCTAGCTGCGATAAACTACGTGTTTCCCTTCTAAAACAGAAGTACCTCGCTCAGATTATTGATGACGCCTGTGACACGCGCAGACAAGCTTGACCGTAAAACGCTTATCACGCCGAGAGACGTCCCCGTAGCCTCAATAGCGCTACCCTTGTCCTCACGCATAGCGCCTCAGCGCCCAATGTGGCAGCAATTCTGAGGAAACATTACACATGCTGACTCAAAGCGAGCATTTAAAGAAAGTTTTCCCGAGCCACCCCGCGCCATGTATCGACGTTGCAGTAATCTGCAGGATATCCTCACGTCATCCAAAGTTCGAAACAACTACATTCCACACGCTGGTGCCATCCATGTCACAAACCTCGATGCAAAGTATGCACTCAGATGACGACCAGCCACTGTGCTAAAAGCACCGCCAATGGTTTTAGCTTGAAAAATTCGTGGCGATTTTTCGTGTGAGACAAATAATGTGGTTTACTTGCTTGAGTGCTCCATCTGCAAGTTGCAGTATATCGGTCAAACCGAAAATGCATTTCGCTACGTTTCAACAACCACAAGCGCATGTGCACTCCATGCTTCATTTGCCAATATCTAGACACGTCGCCAGCACCGGACACCCTTTGAATCATTTACAGCGACTATATGACTCAGGATTTACGTCACATTACAAACGCGAAATGCGCGAGTCATTTTTAATTCACAAGTCTAACACGGTTTTCTTGCGGCTTAAAACGAGACGCGGGTAGGTGGCTAGGCATACTTGCCTAGTGTACAGTGCACACCTCAGTGCTGGCACAAACTCGTCTTTGTTCCTATTCTCTTGCCTATCAACTGTAATTGTATCACCATGCGCTCTTCCACTTGCTGTTCTCAATGCCAGCAATTCCTATTGTTATTCGCAGTTTTATGCGCCTCGATGCGTAGCACGTCCTATTGTTATTCACAGTATTGGGTTCACCATGCGCCCACCACTTGTGTTCTCGCGCAGCGCGTTCCTATTGGTATTCACAGCGTTGCGCCCATTAACAGGTGTTGCTCGCACTGCAATGACACCTGTCGCCCTCGATACTTAGCATCTTCGTACCTGCTGCTCTGGATGCACTTTTTTGCACCGGTGGTCTCGATGAACCTTTTTTGTGTTGCACCTGTTGTGTTCTTTGGACCTGTTGTTCTTTGGACCTGTTGGATTCACTTCTTTGCACCGGTTGGTCTCGATGAACGTTTTTTTTGTGTTGCACCTGTTGTGTTGCACTCGATGCACGTTCTATTGTGTTGGACCATTGTACCTGCTGATCTGGATACACATTTTTGCACCTGTTGCTCTGGATGCAATTTTTTGCACATGTAGCTCTAGATGAACGTTTTCTTGTGTTGCACCTGTTGTGTTGCACTCGATACACGTTTTACTATGTTGCACATGTTTCTTTCGATGCACGTTTTGATTGTATTGCACCTGTTGCTCTTGTGTTGCACCTAAGCACGTTTGATTGTGCTACACACTTATAAATAGTGTCTGTCACGGGCAGTCCATTCATTCTGACGAAGGCTGGCCCACCAGCCGAAAGTGTTAATAAAACTACATTTCGTACGTGAGTCCTTCTTCTCCACTCATCTATCGTACCGGACCCATCGATCTTCATACCCAAAGTATATATATATATATATATATATTGCGATGACCAAGAACGACGCTGGGCTTCGGGCGTGCGGGCAGCATGCGGGAGGTGGAGAAAGAAGAAGCAGAATATAGAACAGCTGGCCCAGGAACGGGTGCTGCCTCTGTGTCTCTCACTCACCACAATGGCGCAGCCTACGAACAACGAACCGTGAGTGCGTCCTCGTGGCTCATCGGCGCTGCAGACCTGTGATCCAAGCACCGCCCACGATCATGGAGCCCGTGTCCATACTACTGCCGGAAGCACCTGTGCCACCAATCGAGGACGGCGTCCAGGCCTCCTCGGTGGCCAAAGGCAGGCTTACCCCGGCGCCGCGAAGACAGAACGCGGCTTCCTGTCGCCCGGGAACGCTGTTCACGCTTCCCGGGGCGACGACCTCTCGCTCAGGACTCCATCGGCACCTGAGCTGCTTAGGGATGCTGTCTAAGCTCCCTCTGATCCGGATCCCGCCACAGTGAGCACACCACCACCTCCGACTTGTCAAACATTGCCATGGCACCGCATGCGGACCATCGGATAGCGCCGCGCATCTGCGGCGTACCATCGCGCGACTCCGCCTCAAGATCAACGTCTTGATAGCGCGGAGCGCCGAGCTAGGTCCTGCCGCTGTACCCACCATTCTGCGCCATGAATGCTCTGTTGGCTGCGGCCGCGTCGCAAGACATAGAATCTAGCTCAGCCGAGAACCGCAGAGAGCTCAGTTGTGTCCTCGCACAGCTCTCACACCAACTGGGCCCCTTGGCGTCGGCTCGCTCGGGATTTGCGCCTCCCGTCCCACCACCACCGGCAGCGGCAGTTTGCGAGCTGCCAGAGTTCAATGGCTTGCAGGACGATGCCGACAATTGGGTGGCGACCGTCAACGATATCGGGCTCACGAGGCCTGGACGGAACCGCAGAAATGGGCCGTCGCGGTAGAGCGCCTTCGGGACGGTGCCGCGGCGTGGCACAGTTACGAAGGCGTGAGGCAGCATTCCTGGGCAGGATGGTGTGCAGCTCTGATTGCCGCTTTCGGTCGGGTTCCCTGCGGCTCCATTGAGCCCAACTCGACTTCCACCGAGGACGGAGCTCAGGAGGGGTACCACCTCGAGGCTGCAACTGCGAACTGCATCTCACCGGCAGACAGCTACGCAGCCTGGCCTGGTACAAACGTCGGACTGACGCCACGCTGTGATGCTGCCTCGGTATCCGACGACATAACATCCCTGCCAATGGCCGAAAGCATTTCGCATCCCTGTCTGTCGGAAAAGCTGCCCCCTTGCTCGCCATCGCCTGAGCACTTGGAGGCACCGGCCCGCATCGTGCTGGACGTTTAGAACGTAATGAAACGCACATGCCCGCGGATTTCACCAACATCCTCTCCGACCAGACGGAGGCGGATCTGCACGCTTTGAAGCATTCACTGGCTGAACGAGAGAACGCTACCAACTCGCTAAAAGACGTCTCTCCAGGAGACACCAAGGCATTTGACACGTCTGAGATCGTCCTCATTGATGGCCTGCCCGCGCAGCACAAGTCCGTTGCTTTTGGAACGGCTTGTGACGAGGATGTTCCGGCTGCACGCAGCGCGGCTTCACGAATTACTAGCTTGAGAACGTCAGGGCGCCATCAAGTGACAACGCTGCAAAAGCACAAGCCACGTCGCAGGTCAGCGCAGAAACGCAGACGGTCGCGCTTGGTGCTGCACGTTTGCGTTACCAGATCCATCATTTCCTACCCTGTTGTCGAAAATGTGGCGCAAAGGCCAGCGATGCACCTGCGACCATGCCTTTACAGTCAGAGCCGCCCGCCAGAATTGTCGCCGAGAGAACTCTTCGCCTTCGCCAAGCCAGAGACATTGTCGTCAGCCCACCGCACCAGCAGTCATGGCCGAGTGATGATGACCAAGAACGACGCTGGGCTTCGGCGTGCGGGCAGCATGCGGGAGGTAGACAAAGAAGAAGCAGAATATAGAACAGCTGGCCCAGGAACGGGTGCTGCCTCTGTCTCTCTCATTCACCACAATATATATATATATATATATATATATATATATATATATATATATATATATATATATATATATATCTGCCCTCTTCCTGGCATTTATTATTCTGAGTTGCTTGATTACTACTACAAAAAGTACCTCTTTGCAAAAGGTAAGCCCCCATTCTAAACTAACGCTCACATGCAGCTACCAAGCAAGTGTACGTTGGCATTGTTAATTGATGAATATTTTTTGCGTACCCTTTGAATACTCTTGCGCCTTAGAACTTGTCCTACTTATTGAAGTGTCTATGTATTCTTACCGAATTCCTAAGAACAGCAATACCGCACTCAGTCATCTGAAATAGACAAAAGATTTACACACGTCCTCCACGTTGCTAATAACGGCTATTTGTACATACCGAATTTTGCTGTTTTACTCAAGAAATGAAAAAGAAGGATGCGGGAAGTTTCCACTAAGTTGCGAAAAGCTTGGTACAGCGACGCTGATTGATCCTCAGCTGGTCGTGCTGCAGCACAGGAGTCAGAACGCCGGCGGTGATTGGATCCACAGTGCTTAGCCGAAGAAGTGGCAGCGAAGAGACGACGACGGGAGGATATGGAATACGCGTATAGCTTGCCCCTCTGATTGCGTAGAAATGGCCGTCTCTAAACTACGGGGTAAGAAACCGTGGCGGTGGCTATGACGACGGCTCGGCGGCGGCTACTCCTATGCGCAGCGGCGGCTTCGCTATTTTTAGCACAGGTGGTGCTCAGCTGTGGTGGTTGCTATGGCAATGGCGCAGCAGTGGTTTTTTGTTAACGGACGTATTCCTACCAGCTTTAACGGCTTCGCTGTTATAAATAAATGCCATTACTAAATGTTTTATTATTGCCTTAGCCGTAAATTGAGCTGTTTATTCACTCAGAACTTATATATGACATAGATTTCTCTTTGGTTTCGGCAGCAGCGGAAAGCATAATGTCAACGTGCATCTTGTGAACGCTCCTGCGACACTCACGGCTGTCGCCTACAATTACACTGCGAACAAAGCGGAATGATTCTCTATTGAAAACAAAATAGTGATTATTGTTTACCTTCACCTGACTTCTATATTAGTTTCTTGTGAAGCCAGCATAAGATCCACTTCGTCGCCCTTAAAGCAAAATTTTACGCCACGTCTGAATACCCATGGCACCACCTTTTTGTTGTACAACGTTGCGTGCCTCGTGTCTGATGGTATTTTCTATCTTTTATGTGTCCGACAAATTACCGCCCCAGGGTTCGCTACAACGGCATCGGTACAACGACACGAGCACAAACATGAACGAGAGAATGCTAAGGAAAAGGCATTCCTCCATACTGTTCCTGCCAGTAATCGTGAGTCAGTTATTTATCCGCTTAGAATAATACAATTTTATCTGTGTAAACGCAGGCTCAACTTGACTCTTTCTGCGCCATAGCAAGATGCAATTGATCTGTGTAAAGAAAAATGAAAAAGAAAAAAAAGGTGCGCGTAAGCGGCATGAATGCTGAGTGAATGTGTGGAATGTTGCGTAAAAGGGTGATGTTTCTCCTAAACCCTCCGCCTTCATTTTTATCATGCTCCGCGCTGCTAAATTCTGTTGAATAACAACGCGATAAACGCTCTATTTCATCTTGCTATGTGGTGAAAAGAAATATTATGGCGGAAACCACAAGACCGCATAGGATACAATAGACTGTCCTCATATTAGAGAGTTTTAGTGTCGGGGACCCCAAACGGCCCGCGTACGCACGCTCTTGCGTTCCTTGTACTCCCAGCCGCATTCATGGATAATACGAAGGAGTGCAAGGGCTTACGTACGCAAGCCGCTTTGGGGCCCCGGCACTAAAACTCTCTCTTTACTAATCTAAGCGACACCTAACTTTCTACTGGGTCTCAATCTTAATATTTCTTTAGGATCCCCCAAAACAGCGGCTACCGCAGTGCTACATTACATGCATGATAAGAGCTCCTATATATCACAAAACCGGACTGGAGGATCTGTGCTCTTAACCGGGAGGTAAAAATATATCTTACCAGTGGTATGAATTCCTCTTGAACCATATCCTTGAATGTGGCGTGCCATTGTCACGGACGCCGTTTGTTTAGTAATGAGACAGAAATGAAGTGGCAATTTAGCATCAGCAATAATAAAAAGAAGCACACATATCAAGAGACATAAGCTACAAGTGGCATACACCTTCACAGATTTAGCTATTGATTATAGCAGCTGCAAAACAAGAGAAAAATATTAGCTAGAAATAAATTTAAACGAAGTCTAAATTTCAATGAGCAATTTCGACAAAAGGAACGACTGCAGAATGGAGTGAATTTTTTCGGAATAAAGACGTTCCTAAATGAACTGCCGTAATATTTTAACATCTTCGCAGTCCAGATAAGCCTGTATAGAATAGAATAACATGGATCACTTCTTTGGAAATATGAAAATGTTCATATTTTAAAAATTCAGCATGATGAAAATGACGCCTATTTACCCTGGTATATCCCGCACCGTAGTCGACCAATAGTGTTCCTACTTTGTCGGACATTAACCGATGTTAGTTACAAATTTGTCTTCAAATCAAAATGCTTTCTACTAACAAAGTTAATCAGTGCCAAGTAAATGTGATTTAATTCGACCTGAATCACTCAGGGACCTTGTTTACGCTAATGGTTTCGGTCCAGATTGTATGATTTATTGAGTAGAGTCAATTTCATATCTCCTAACCATACGGCTTCCATGTAAGTGTTTCTTTCAAAAGGCTGATTTTTCCTTTAACTTGCAATGTTTATCGGTCGTTTGAGTGTGATCGGTTTTTTAAACAGTAATTTCAGGGAACGTTCACAAATGTCTTTTATCACTTGCTCGTCTAACACCAAGCGAGCATCAGCAGGTTCTATTGGGCTTAGCTGGGTTCAAACATTCCTCTCAAACCTTATTCACTTTTGTTCTGCTGTTCACCTTCCAATCAGTGTATTAGAATTATCCGTTAGGGCTTGTGCAGTGTGTTTAAAAGTCGCCCATATTTATCAAAGACCTTGCCCTGAAAGCTTATATCATAGATTTTGCGTATCCTCGAGCATTTCCAAGTGATTGGATATTGTACATTGCGAAAAACGAAGGGAAAAAATAATTTAGCGATGTTGCTTTTCTCAAGAGAGATGCAACTGGCTGGCTCTCTGTCAGTAGTTAGAGCTCATAACATACAAAGTTTCTTAATATAACTAAATGTGCGTTTCTGAAACCTCAATGGAATGACCCTCCTATCGTCGGGATCATTTGCCTCTCGAAAAATTTTTGCTGGTTTGTATGTTTGTAGATCTCCAGCAACGTAAATGTGCACAATGTGCATCACTACATGCCCATCAATAAAAACAAAACTTTTTCTCAGTTTGTATTGCTGTGTCACATGATGACGCCTTCGGCATCTGGTATTCCGGTAGTACTGAGCTAGAAAACTAAAGCAGAGGATAATCAATATGTTCTTACGGGGACAATTTATTCAGTTAAAACTGATCGAGTTAATGCGGCACAGATCGGACAGGATCGTAGGCCATCAGGACAGCCCCAGACTCAAACCCACAACAACAAAGTTGTCGTCTTCCCCTTTAGGTGCCATTTCAGCGCCCGTGCCTTAGTCACCTTTCCATACCCGTGACATTACCCCGGCCACTAAAGCAATGTCCCGGTACCTGTTATGGTTAATTGGACGTGGCACTATTGTAGGGCTTTAGACGAGAAACGTGGACTATGTCAGTTCTGGGTGTAGCAGTCGCTGAGTTAGCCGTCAGAGAGATGTCACAGGTGACAGGTGTCACCTGGCGCAGGACTTGGTAGGGCCCGACGTATCGCGATAAGAGCTTCTCGCAGAGGCCAGCACATCGAGATTGGAGACACTGTAGAACGAGAGAGCCCGCAGGCAAATCGGCATCCCTAAGTCGACTATCATAGAGGGAATTTTGTGAAGCCTGGGACGACGAGAACCGAGCGCGGGCTACTGTACGTGCGATGAGAGCACGGGTGATGGCATCTAGAGCGTTCGAAGTAGTGGATGGTGGGTCAGACGGAAGCAGGGAGTCGAAAGGTAGTAACGGATAACGGCCAAAAAGAAGATAAAAGGGTCAGTAGCCTGCTGTTTCATGACGCGACGAGTTGTAGGCGAAGGTGACGAACGGGAGGGCAATGTCCCAAAGGTGTGGTCGTCAGGTACATGCGTGGAAAGCATGTCTGTCAGGGTGCGCTTGAGGCGTTCGGTAAGTCCGTTAGTCTGAGTGTGGTAAGACGTGGTGAAGTTGTGATGAGTAGCACAAGATCGAAGTAGGTCATCAACCACACGAGACAGGAAGCAGCAACCACGGTCTGTGAGTAGGTGACGAGGAGCGCCATGCTGGAGAATGATGTCATTGAGGAGGAAATCTGCAACGTCAGTCGCACAGCTTGTCGGTATCGCTCGAGTGATTGCATACCGAGTGGCATAATCCGTGGCTACTGCAACCCATTATTTCCATTTGTCGAAGTTGGAAAGGGGCCTAACAAGTCCAACCCCACTTGGTAAAACGGATCGGCTGGGACTTCAGTAGGCTGAAGGCGACCGGCAGGGGGAGTCGTAGGTTTCTTTCGGTGCTGGCACATGTCACAAGCTGCAACACGGCGGCGAACTGAGCGATAAAGTCTCTTCCAGAACACCCGTCGTCGAACACGGTCGTAGGTTCTCGAGACGCCTAAATGTCCGGATGTTGGGGCATCGTGAAATTGTTGCAGGACATCCATGCGCAGATGGCTTGGGACGACGAGTAAAAGTTCCGCGCCTTCGGGGTGCAGGTTGCGGCGGTACAAAACGTTGTCTTGTAGAAGGAACATTCTCAGTGAAGGGCCGGTATTGCCGGATTGAAGGCGGACAATGATGGAGAGCAACGATGGATCTGGACGTTGTTCATCCGCCACGTGTAGAAAGTCGGTGATGGCAAAGATGCAGGCATCGGCTCTCAAATCGATGGAGTTGGGTGGATCAACAGGGTGTAGGGATAGGCAGTCGGCATCACTATGGAGCTTACCAGATATGCACACTACTAAGAGCGTGTACTCCTGTAATCGCAACGCCCAACGGCCAAGCCTTCCTGTAGGGTCCATAAGTTTTGACAGCCAGCAGAGCCGATGATAGTCTGTGATGACGGACGGAATTTCGCGACCGCCCAGACGAGATCTAGGCATTCTCGCTCTGTAATGGAATAATTTTTTCCCGACTGCGACAGAAGGCGTCTAGCGTAGGCTATTACACGGCTTGTTCCATTCTGTATTTGAGCGAGTATAGCACCAATGCCACGGCCACTTGCGTCGGTGCGAAGCTCTGTTCGAGCGGCTAGGTCAGAATGAGCCAACACAGGTGGTGATATAAGCGCGGTAATCAGCGACGCAAATGACTACTCTTGGACCTCACCCCAGGAAAAAGCCACGTTATTTTTGAGGAGATCCGTGAGGGGCCGAGCAATGTCCGCGAAGTTGATGACAAAGCGGCGGAATAAGCAGAGCCCAAGAAAGCTGCGAACCTCTTGTGTGGAACGCGGAACCGCGAATTCGCGGACAGCGCGGACTTTGTCACTGATCGGGTTGGACACCAGGAGCTTCTACAAGGTGGCCAAGTAGTTTATTCTGCCGGCGTCAAACGTGAACTTCGACGAATTGAGCTGGAGGCTAGCACTGCGAAAAACTTCAAGAATCGAGGAGAGACGAGGAAGGTGGCTTTAAAGGTGGGCAAGAAAACGATCGCATCGTCCAGATAACGAAGGCAGGTCGACCATTTGAAACCGCGTTGGAGAGAGTCCATCAAGCACTCAAAAGTGGCAGAAGCATTGCACACCCAAAAGGCATGACCTGAAATTACCTAGGTAAAGTCCGTCGGGTGTGATGAATGCCGTCTTCCCACGGTCGCGGTCATCGACAGAATTTTGCCAGTAATCCAGATCGAAGATCAAGCAATGAGAAATACTTGGCGCCGTGGAGGCAGTCGAGCGCATCATTGATTCTAGGAGAGGATAGACGTCCTTCCTTGTGATCCGATTCAGATGGTGATAGTCGACGCAAAAGCGCCAGCTGTTGTCCTTCTTTTTAACTAACACGACAGGTGATGCCACGGACGAGAGGATGGCTCCATGACGTCTTTGCTAAGCATGTTCTCGACCTCCTTCTGTATAACTTCGCGCTCAGCGTGGGACACAAGGTAAGGGTGTTTGTGAAGTGGGCCAGCGCCACCGGTGTCGATACGGCGGGCTACGACGCTTGTGCGCCCCAGGGGACGGTCGACGATGTCAAAAATATCTAGGTAAGAAAACAGAACACCGTGGAGTGCTTCAACTTGCGAAGGTAACAGGTCGTCGGATATCATTTTGTCCAGGAATGCTTTATTTTGCGGAGCTATGACAGGTTTGGCTACAGTCTTGGAGTCAGGTGTGAAATATGAAATTGTACATTCCTCCGATGTTGAAAGATCGGCTAGGGTGATCCCTTGAGGAAGAACTTGGGTCGACGTGGAGAAGTTGAGAACAGGAAGAAGCGTCCTTTTGTTAGCAACAACTACTACGGTATGTGGCATTGCGACGTTGTGGGTAAAGGTCAAATCAATGAAGGGAGCTACCAGATAGTCTCCATCAGTAACTGATGGTAATGGCGACATAGGGACGTACATAGCAGCCTGGAGTGGTAGCCGTAGACACTCCACGGACCGTAGCCGAGTGCGACTTGTAGAGGGGACATCAGAGCACAAGGGCAACTCGAGCCGTAAAATGCCGGTAGAACAATCGATGAGAGCAGAGTGACTGGTCAGGAAATCAATGCCAAGAATGACATCGTGTGGGCAAGAGTTGAGAACTGCGAAGAGAACTGAAGTGTGGTGACCGGCAACAGTAATGCGGGCAGTGCACATTCCAAGAACTGATGTTCGGCTCCGTTGGCCACTCGCACTGTAGGAAACATAGCAGTTGTAAGAACTTTCTTTAGTTGGAGCGAAGTGTAGTACTCATAACGGATAAGGGGGCTCCAGTGTCGATTAGAGCAGTAACGGCCATGACATCAATGAGCACACGAAGTAAATTACGTCTTGAATTTGTGGTCGATAGAGGGTTTTCGGTCCGAATCGTCAATGCCGCACCACCTCCAGGAGCTGCACTCGTCAGTTTGCCGGGGTGTGTCCAGAGTAAGCCAGCGATGAAGAGCGACGGCGCTGAGGCGAGCGTGACTGGCGATTCTGAGGCGACGGCGAGTGGCTCGACCAATTTCACTGGGCGACGACGTCTGCGTAGGATGGTGCAGGGCGTGGAGACGAACGCGAGGTGAAGGGTCCCGAAAGTGGTCATCCGGAAAAGTGGACTGCGAAACTGTCTGCGATCCTGGCGGCGGTCATTTGAAAAAACTTAGTCGAGAATACCACTTGTTTTTGCAATGGCGGGAAATGTGGCCAACAAGAGAGCAAGAAAAGCAGATCGGTCTATCGACTGGTGAGCGCCACTCAGATGGATTGCGGCAGCGTGGGGTGAACCTAGGACCCGAAGTAGCAGCAGGAACAAGTGGAGCGCCGTGGTGGTCAGCGTGATAGGCGGGAGTGTAAATAGGCTGAGGCGTGTGGCTGTTGGTTTGGACGCCCATGTTGGCAATGTCTTGGCGCACGACGGCTTGAATGAGCGAGATTGTTGCCAAGTTCTCGCGCAGGGGACTGATAGGTAGCGGGGACCATGGCTTCCAGCTCCTGGCAAACAATCCTTGCGATGTTGGTAGAAGCCGCTAGTGGGTGTGGCGTCGCGGGATCTTCGCACGCGGAAGTCGTAGTGGTGTTCGGAAGTCGGTTGAAGCGGTGGGTAATCCTCCTGCTTTTAGCCTATTCGAACCGCCGACAATTCAGAGATGATAGAGTCGACAGTGATGCAGTTCTTACACATTAGTATGTTAAAGGCGTCGTCAGCGATGCCTTTCAGTACATTGCCGACCTTGTCCACTTCTTTCATGTCTTTGTCAGTGTTACAGCACAGGGCTAGCACGTCTTGGATGTATGCGACGTATGACACCGTGGACTATTAACTCGCGACGCGAGTTCCTGCCTGGCAGCCATCTGACGGGAAACTGACCGACCGAACAAGTAGCGAAGCTTCTGCTTGCACAAGTCCCAGTTCACTAGGTCTTCCTCATGCGTCTCATACCATGCACGTGCTGTACCCCTTAGGTAGAAAATAATATTGACGTGAGGTAGGCTGGAAACCGCAGTGGCCAGACCCTTGAAAGTGAACAACGAAGTTGATCGCTGTGCTCGCGCTTTTGGGCGTCGGCCTTTTTCTAGTAAACGTTCCTGTGTTTATCTTCGCCCAGTGTCTTTTGCCATATATCAGTTAGCCTGGTGACATTTTCTGGCGGAGGTGCTGGGTACGGTAGATTATACGGTCTCCAGAGCATACACCAGACGCAAGCCAGCCGAATAGTTCGACCGAGCTTACCCCTGTGCACGTAAGTAGCAGTCATCGTCTCCAGGGCCTCCAGGCACAGCACGGTTTGCTACCTCAACGCACGCGAACTAGGAATCAAAACACCTCTTAACGATACCGTGAAAGTACCTGCGCAGCTCGTCGTCAACCAAACCAGGACGCCGAAGACATTTCACGGAGCTGCTTTCGAGGATGCCGACGACTGGCTTGAGCACTTCGACCGGGTTGGCATCATGAACGACTGGACCCAACAGCGTAAGCTACACTATGTGTACTGCGCTCTCAAAGACTCAGAAAAACGTGGTTTGTAAACCATGAGGCAACGCTAGCGTCATGGGATGAGTTTCGTCGACAGTTCATCAGCGCCTTTACCAGAACGGACAGGAAGGAGAGATGATCAAAACTTTATTTCACCCAAAAGAGGGGGCCGACCCAAAGAACGGTTACGCTGCTTAGAGGAGGTCAGCGGGAATGCCTTGGGACGCCGCGGCCTCCAATGCGCGTGAGATTACCCGGCATTGAGAGATGAGTGTGCGATGGAGGCCAGAGTTCAAGGCCCGAACGAAAGGGTAACAACATACATAGAGGACATGGATCGGCTTTTCAGGCGTGCCGACCCCTCTATGACTGAAGCCAAGAAAGTTCGTCACCTGATGCGGGGTGTCAAGGAAGAAAATTTCGCCGGCCTCATTCGAAACCCGCCTGCGACACTTGCCGAGTTCCACGATGCAGCCACTGCCATGGAGGGGGCCCTTCAACAGCGTGCCAGGCAGTATAACCGCGATGTCGTGCAATCAAGCGAGGTCCCTTCTGTAACTCTCGGCAATAAAATCGGCGCCTTGTGAGAGCACATCAGGCTATCATCAAGGATGAGATGCAAAAGATGCAGATGACTGCTCCACCTGTAGGGCAGCTCTCCGTTACGGAGATGGTTCGCGCCGAGGTACGTCATGCTGTCCACGCTCCCCAACACTACGAGGTGCCACAACAATAACAGTGCGTCGAGATGAGCTATGCGGAAGCAGTGCGACGTCCTACACAGCACGTTCGGGCACATCTACCGAACGTGCCCTTACCGCCGTGTCGGTCTCCGTTGAGTTTCGCCGAATGCCCCTCGCCCGCGACCTGGGGAGCGACCACTGGAAATAGAGAAGTTCATCTCGAATCATCGCAATGTCGAGCATCGATGGCATGAGCCCCATTCATCGTCTCCTCGTTATAGGTCCCCAAGCCCAGCCTTTTCACGCGGCGTTTCGAGACGCCGCTCGCCCAGTCCTGCGGGTTGAGAAAACTGAGTTCAGCGACCTCCGGAGGCGAGGCCGCTGATGCTGACTGCACTGAAGATCCTCCATTACGACGACATCGACGACATAAAAGAGACTTACAGACGCAGGCAAAAGTGGTAACATCCAGCATTACTGTAACCATGGATGACGAAGAAGTAACGGCGCTAATCGATACTGGAGTGGACACTTCAGTTCTCAGCATGGGCTTTGCCTTCAAGCTGAAGAAGGTCTCTACACAGTGGACTGGCTCGCAGATTCGGACGGCAGGAGGCCATCTTCTAACTTCGGCGGGAAGAAGCACAGCACGAGTAAGCATTCGTGGGTTTACGTATCTCGGAGATTTCATGATACAGCCGAATTTCTTGAGGGACCTAATTCTCGGAATGCACTTCCTGCAGGCTAACGGTGCCGTGAATAACTTGCAAGAATCGCAGGTAACGTTTTCCACGGCGTACGCCTTAGCGGTTAGTACTGACGACAGCTATGTCACTGCCTTGAGGGTTGTCGACGACAACGTCACCGCCGAAGAGTGGCGTATTGACCCTGGTAACCTGCGACGTATTCGACGAATTTGACGACTATGAAGGTATTGCCGAGGCAAATAGTCCTCTGTTGCTCAAACAGAACATCTGCATAGCCCGAGGCATTGTTCGGCTACAGAATACATGCTCTCAAGTTCTGCTGATGAACTTCTGTAATGAAGTTCAGCACGTCCCTCAAGGCACCGCTGTCGCCTTCCTCAGTGATATCGCCGACTTCTCCGACATCGGTACGTTAGAGTTCACTTCGTCGGATGCAGTAACTTGTGCTGACACAGGCAACCGCATTCACGTAATGCTGACTTGTCAGATGCGCAAAAGGAGAGCCTGCTAAGCCTTGTGACAGAATTCTCGGGTTGCTTCTCCACAGCATCGGAAGTTCAGCGCACTTCCGTGACTAAGCACCTTATGTTACGGAGGAGTCGGCGCGGCCTCTTCGCCAGCATCCATACCGCGTGTCCCCAAAGGACAGGGAGGCGATTAAGCGTCCAGTTCAGGAAGTGCTGAATGATGACGTCATTCAACCGTCGACAAGTCCGTGGGTGTCGCCTGTGGTACTAGTAAAGAAAAAAAGACTACACACTTCGCTTCTTCGTCGACTACCGACGACTTAACAGAGTCCCCAAACGCAATGTTTATCCCGTGCCGCGGATTGATGACGCCTCGCAACGTCTACGCCATGCTCAGATCTTTACGTCATTTTACCTCATGTCAGGGTACTAGCAAATTGAGATTGACGAGGGCGACCGTGGGGAACTGCGTTCGTGAGTCCCGATGGGCTATACGAATTTAAAGTACTGCCTTTCGGTCTCTGTTCCGCTCCCGCCTCATTTCAAAGAATGGTGGACACTGTGTTCGCTGGTGTAAAGTGGCAGGCGTGTGTTGTATATTTGGGACGACGTCGTTGTTTTCTACGACGTCTTGAGTTTCTAGGCCACGTGGTGAGCCCTGACGGTGTTCGACCAGACCCAGACAAGCTCACTGCCGTTGCCGAGTTTCCTCGTCCTGAAGACCAGAAGGCTGTTCAGCGTTTCCCTGGCCTCTGCGCCTACTACCGTCGTTTCGTTGAATGATTTTACAAATTGCGGAACGTCTTACGAGACTAACGCGACAAGATGCACCCTTGTGTGGACGGAAGAGCAACAACAGGCCTTCGTGCAGTACGCAAGCGACTTCAAACAGCTCCAGTGCTGGTATTTTTGACGATACTGCGGGAAACGGAGGTTCACACGGACGCCAGCAACGTAGCACTCGGAGCCATTCTAGTTCGATGGGCAGGAGGGCGCAGAACGTGTGATCGCTTCCGCGAGCCGCAGTCTCACAAAAGCAGAGGCTAACTACTCTACCAACGAAAAAGAGTGCTTAGCAGCCGTTTGGGCCATCAGCAAGTTTCGACCCTATCTGTTCGGTCGGCCCTTTCGAGCGGTCAGTGACCATCATTCGCTTTGTCGGCTTGACAATATCCGAGATCCATCAGGCCGCCTCGCTCATTGGAGCCTTATTCTTCAAGAGTACGACATGACCTGTCGTCTACTGATCCGGACATAAGCATACCGATGCTGACTCCCTATCGCGTGCCCCCTTTTCCGTGACTCATCCGACGTGGAAGAAAGCTTGCCGTTTCTTGGCTTCGTCGATGTGGTGCGGACGGATGAACATGAACGGGAGGACACTGAGCTGCTTCCTGTCATCCGCTCTCTTCAGGGAGCTGATGTTGTGGTCCCACGTCCGCTCTCACGAGGACTGACATCGTATTGACTACGGAACAATGTTCTCTACAACACAAATTTCGAGAATAGCCAGGAAACTTTTCTCCTTGTCGTTCCGACGGCAGTACGTGGGAAGTTTTGCAGGCGTGCCATTGACAACCCCTGTCCCGGTCACTTAGGCTTTGCGAGGACATTAGCGCGCATACGCCAAAAATACTGCTGGCCACAGCTATATTCGTCAGTTCAGCGCTATGTAAGGACCTGCCGTGACTGTCAGAGGCGCAAAGTTCCACCCGGCAAGCGAGCCAGCTTCCTGCAGATTTTGGATCCGTTCCAGCAAGTGGGAAAGGATCTTCTCGGCCCAGTTCCTACATTGTCCTCAAAAAACAGATCGATAATCGTCGCAATCGACTATCTAACTCGCTATGCGGAGACAAAAGCTGTGCCCAGGGGAAATGCTGTCGAAGTTGCCAGATACTTCGTCCACGACATCGTGTTGCGTCATGGTGCCCCTACTGTTCTCATCACTGATCGCGGTGCAGCATTTACTGCGGAGTTATTGCAACAGGTCACCAAGCTAACGCACACCAACCACCGGAATACCACAGCCTATCATCCCCAAACCTACGGTTTTAGGGAGCTATTAAACAGAACACTGGCCGACATGCTGTCTATGTACGTGGATGTAGAGCACAAAACGTGGGATAAAAATTTGCGCTATGTGACGTTTGCTTATAGTACAGCTGTGCAAGAGACCACCGAGCTTACAGCATTCGATCTTGTTTATGGACGCCTCGTCACAACAACGTTACTCCATGCTCCCAATAGAACACTACACGCAGAAATGACAGCGTTGACGACTTCATTCACAAAGCCGAGGAAGCTCGCCAGCTTGCTCGGAAGCGCATTCGCACGCAGCAGGACAACAACGCTCGCTGTTACAACATGGGCCGTCATCAAGGTAATGCCGGCCCGTTGTGACGTCATCAAGGTAATGCTGGTATTGCAGGCTATAGTGTCACCAGAGTGACATAGATGGGAGAAGACACAGGGCGAAGATACAAAACAGGAGCGTTTACTCTAGAAAAAGGCTGACACCCAAAAGCGCGAACACACCGATCAACTTCGTTTTCTATTTCAAGGGGCTGGCCACAACGGTTGCCAGCTCACCTTGCGTCAATATTTGTCACCGTAAGCGTCGGCTCCCACCTGTAGTGCTTGCTGACGCGCTCGCATAATACGAGCCATACTTCGACGTCAGTGCTGTCCGTGCCGCAAAATGTGCCAGGGTTAAGATGGGAGGGGATTACAGGTGACGGAGCTGGCGCGGACTGCGAGGACTGCGCGCCATCTTCAGGCATCGTGGCCGGGCTAAGGTGGCGTCCGCTGCGGAAATCCAGAGCCGGGTTGTTGGAACACCCGCAACCTCGACCAAAATGATGTTACGGGGATGGCTCTGCAGCTTTCTATTGCCCTTCGACTAACATCAGACAGGTGTTTCGCATACCGCATCCATCTTCATCAACAACCGGAACTATCAGCGATTGATGTTGCTCTGAAATACGTTCAAGAAGAATTAGGAGCACCAAAGGTTGTCATACTCACAGACTCTGTGCTGCCCTTAGCAGACTGTTGAGAAAAGACTGCGACGGTCCCAATTACATGCACATTGTAAAATCTGCCACAAACATTATTTCTAGTGGGGTGTCCCTCATTTACCAGCGGATACTTTTTCATGTGGTTATTGCTGGTAATGAAGAGGCCGATCACGTTGCTTCAAGTTGTGCCCACAACGAGTGCGATGCCAAGAAATTTCATGCCTGATAGACACACGCTCGTCTG